>NC_084508.1:7275956-7575956 GCF_024500385.1 Phyllopteryx taeniolatus
GCAGATTACGTACCGCTGGTCATGTGGGACACTTTGGCCAGTTTCTTCATGACATTATCCAGTCTGGAGTGCGTGTTGTCCATCTCCTGGCCGAAGTCGTCCAGCATGCTGCCAGGAGGGACACATCCAAACAACAAACAGCTGAATCCCCTTGTCCGCTCATCAACGTGGCTTAGAAATAGAAATCTTACACGGCCTGCTCGTCCAACTCCAGGCCGATCCTCTCCGACATGTTCTTCAGGACTCCGATGGTTCCCGACACCAGCTCCAACTGCTCGTCCTGCCGCTCCGCCATCAGCTGATAGGAAGACCGATGTACGACAACGTTGAAGGACGAGTCGAGCGAGCGCATCTGTGTGCCTGCTGTGTGTTTTGGGCAACCTGTTGCTGAAGCTGCTGCTCCTCAATCAAGTTGGAGTTGGCGCTGCGCAGCTCGCGCTCCAACCGCTGGAACTTATCGCAAACGGCGCCGTCGGCCAGCGGCGCCTGCGCAAATTTCATTCTTCAAACGCAACTCATCACATGACCACACGCGAGCCAGACTACGACGGACCTGTTTGTTCGATTTGTCAACGAAGGCCACAGCTGGACTACTGCACATGTGCTCCTTCATTTCCTTCCAAAGACAACAACAGATGGTCATGTGTGTCATGTCATATCATATCATATCGCTCTTCTCATGACTAGAATTGGTGTAGTGCCCATTGCCAAGTGGTCCCCAACCTTCTTGCACCACGGACCGGTCTATGCAAGTACGCAGTTTTCACGGGCCGGCAAACACGCAAACGTTCGTCGCTGGGCCGGGTGGGCGGGCGTGGGGCACGGACTTTCCCGATAAGAAATTAATTGCCGACGGGGCGGGGCGATCGCCTCTCCGGATCGGAAGCTAAACATCGTCGGTGTGGGGCGGGGGGGGTTCCGCGTCTCCCGCTATCTATCTGTGCGGCCCGGTACCAAACGGCCGGTTGGGGACCACTGGTGTAGGGTACGTTCATGAGGTCCGTGTGTACCTTGACGGTGTGTCTGGTGCTGCTAATGAAGGCTTTTCTCTTGGCCAGCTCAGCAGCGTCCAGGTTGAACTTCTTTGGGTTGGACTCCACGATGCGTTGGCTAACTGTTAAGAAAGTATGCTCACAATACACTGTCCACATATCAAACGGCAATGCTCCGTGCTCGTTAGAGTTGGCTTTGTGAAGAGCCTCACGATTCGATTTCAATTCTTAAGGTTGCAATTCGATTCGGTATTGATTCTTTACAATGCAAATTTGATTCAATATTGATTTCAATGCTCCCATATCCATTCAGTAAGAAGTAGAAATACACAAACGAGTCAATTTTGAAATACTTATTTTTGATGCCATATAAAAATGTCGTACGTAAATACAAATTTGCAGAGAACTTATTTTTGCACATGAGTACAAAAGTAAAAAAAAAAAAAAAAAAAAAAGCACAAAAGTTGTATATAAATTAGGTTGGGCATCGAGAAGCGATTGGAACCGGGACCAACATTCCGGTTCTCCTGGAATCTTTCAAATTAAAACATTTCTGTTCCCAGTTTCGATGCCTAGTCCGCCGGCCCCGAAGAAGAAGTGGCAAAAAACAACGAAGAAGAACATGCACAAAGACGCGCTTGGGCCCAAGGGCGGCAGCGGCAAACAAAATTGTGTCTTAACTTTGTTCGAATTAATGACCAGTGCAAGCAGCTGTTCAATGCGCGCCGGTAATGTCAGACAGTGGATTTTTTTTCCAATATCCGGAACAATCAGTGTTACGGACGTAACGAGCGAACATTCAGCGATTTCCGGAACAAAATACGGACGTTCCGTAACATCTGACAGCTCTGATTCAATAAATCACCAAGGCTTGCGCTGGAAAGGATATCGGCCGTTTGTAAATAGCACATATGCTATTGACTGGCGGAAGAGCGCTTAGCACACCTTCGTCGTTACGTTTGCAGGTTTTTCCTACAGCATTCCAGCAACATGCATGTTGGCTTTGTTGACGACCAAGAAATTGTCTATAGGTGTGAATGATGGACGGACAATCAGTGTATTGTTTGGCTACACATTGAACTGCGACCAGTCCTGGGTGTACCCCGCCTCCTAATGGTAAGAGGAAAGCACGTGAATGGACGCAAAGGATATCGATGGTCTCGTCGAGGTCTTCAAGGTCCCACTCGATGGAACGCAGGCTGTTCCGCAGCTCGTTGGTGGTCCAGTGCATCTCCTCCTTGGAGGCTGCGCCCCCTTCCAGCAGCAACTCGCTCCATCTGCGATGGAGGCTCTGAGCGCCACTTACGGCCTTCTGCACCTCGCTGTGTACACGCACGCACGCACACACACACGCGCAGAGTTGGGGATGAGCAGCTGTCACATATCTCCGAATTAGATTGAATCAAATGAATCTAACACATGCACAATCTTGGCATTTACTAATCACTTGCATTCCTCTTATCTTGTCCAAGGCCATTTCAGTTGTGGGTGTGTGCTGAATAAGGGTGTATGAAGGCTTTCTTTTGGACTCAAACTGTAAACCACGACATGAGCGCTTCTGCCATTCTTAGAAGACACAACAAAAATTATTTGACTTTGTCAATTATTACAAATATGGAATTAATTACTTGCTTGAGCTATTATCAAGTGAATTATTACTAGGCGGCACGGTGGCCAACTGGTTACAGCGTCTGCCTCACAGTTCTGAGGAGCGGGGTTTGAAGGAACCTTGTATTTTATAATCACCTATTACTCTCGAGGTTCCGTGCGTGTTCGTTTTCGTGGAAGAACTACAATTATAACAACGTGTTAAAAGTCAAGCAATTTATTCCTGACAGAGGAGTCTATACATTTTACAGAGCTCTGGGTCAGCAGCTACGCTTATGCGAGCCTCAGCAGAGAGCGCAGACTGAACAAAGCGCTGTGTTCTTGCCCCCGACCAATACAATGTTTCAAAGCGGAAGTATGGGATTGCTGTCATCTGATTGGTCCAACACCGACTGTTGTCCTCATTGTCCTGCAAAACGATGGCCATTTGCCGTTTCCACAGTCTTGCATCTAATGTTTATAGTGGCTCCCCGCAGTCAGTGTCTTCCTTGACATCTGGTCTCTGCTGGATCAGTATCCACCCTGCTGGGAGCTTTCATGCATCACACCCCCACACCCTTATCTGATTTACATTATATGCTATACTGCAATAAACACCCAGTTACCCGCCAGACCAGTTACGCGCTGAAACTCTATATTATCTTCAGGTTCAACCCCCGGCCCCGCCTGTGTGGAGTTTGCATGTTCTCCCCGTGCCTGCGTGGGTTTTCTGCGGGCACTCCGGTTTCCTCCCACATCCCAAAAACATGCGTGCTAGGTTAATTGACAACTCTAAATTTCCCGTAGGTGTGAATGTGAGTGTGAATGGTTGCTTGTTTGTATGTGCCCTGCGATTGGCTGGCAACCCGTTCAGGGTGTACCCCGCCTCCCGCCCGATGATAGCTGGGATAGGCTCCAGCACGCCCGCGACCCTGGTGAGGAGAAGCGGCTCAGAAAATGGATGGATGAATTATTACTATCAAATAACTTATTAGATGGAACTAGTCAATGATTACAAATGTAAAAACAATTAACACTTTAACTAGTCCAGAGTTAAGAAAATCACAAACATTAAACTACACATAACCATGAGGAAAATAATGAGGTCCTTGTTCATTCATCAGACATATTTAAAAAAATATTGTAAACATTCTGCCAGATTGCATAAATGTTGGGCACATCTGTACATATCAGCAGTCATACGAATAAGTTCTGTGTTACTTGAAAAAAAAATCCGAAAGGTTTTTGATCTGACTGAGGTATTGATTACAAGTAGATGTAAATACAACGTCTAGGCAGGCTACTTAACAATAGAACACAATAAATAGACACGAGATGGTCTTCCGGACCTTTGCTTCAAGAAATGTCTTCGATCTAGACGTTTTCAAATTTTTGTTGAATACCCCTGAAATAGTCTATCATTACCGAGTGAACTGTATGACTAAAGTAGTAAGTAATTCGGAATACAAAATGACTGATTTCCTGTAAGTAATCCCTTCATAAATGATCTTTTTGCTTGAACAAGTGTATTCTTTTGGTTGATGTCGCGGTGCTAGCAGGCAAGCAAGGTCTTAGCAGCTTAAGCGTTCTGACCCTTTGACGACGAAGAAGGGGTCTTCCATGGACATGCTGCCGCCTCTCTCCCTCCGCTTCAGTCCATCACACTCGTAACACCCTCCAACCACTTCGTCCCCCCTCCCGAAAAATAACAAAATAACCTCGCCGTTGTTTTTTACGCCGTTTGTTTACACGAAGCGGCGGCCGCGGCGGCGCCTTCCGCAGCGGAAATAGGGTCGAGGGGACAAAAAACACTGACTGTATTATACTGCCATCTTGTGGATTGAAGTACATCTACAGTACATACAGTACTTCAGGGACACCAAAACTAATAGCGTACATCAGCGGTCACCCACCTTTTTGCAACCGAGAGCTACTTCTTGGTACTGATTAATGCGAAGGGCTACCAGTTTGATACACATTTGCTGAAATTAGCTTTTATTATACGTTATTATTCGCAATTGTTCGGTCACTGACGGTGTAGCGCTACACTCGCCTGACTTTGGTGCAGGCAGCGCGGGTTCGGTTCCCATTCAGTGACTGTGTGAATGTGAGTGCAAATGGTTGTCCGTGTTGCCCTGTGACTGACTGGCGACCAGTTCAGGGTGTAGTTCGCCTTTCGCCCGAGGTCAGCTGGGATAGGCTCCAGCATGCCGCGACCCTAGTGAGGAATAAGCGGTTAAGGAAATGGATGGATGGATAGTAGTTATTCATATTCATTATTACTGAAGACATTGATCATGTTAAAGATTTCCCAGTATTGAGTCTCAATGATTTAGGAATCAGATAAATATCAATACTCAACACTGCCTTTAAATCTCTGCAAGTGTAGGAAATCACAATGGTATATTTTCATCCATCCATCCATCCATTTTCTGTCGCGCTTCTCCTCACGCGGGTTGCGGGCGTGCTGGCAAAGCGCCACCCAGGCTCCAACAATAGTACTGCAGGGCAGCCCGTGACATAGGTGTCAGTATTGAGCAATGCCTGTGAACATTTGGATTCATCCAGGCCATTTCATTCTCAGGACATTCGAATCGTTCGCAACTGAACTGTTCTGTTTGTCTTAGAGAGACCTTTTGCCTCTCATCTGAGCAGGCTTCATCAGTTCATTGAAGAAGGCTTAGATAGGACGCACCAGCCAGTGTTGGTGTGGCACCATTAATAGACCGCCGCTAAAACATTACTTTCAACTCAGGCTTCAACTAACGATTTTAATAATCGATTAATCTGTTGATTATATTCTTTCCATTACTCAGATTAAAATAAAAATTTTCCCTCCCTTTATTCAAAAACAGTACATTATTTCAAATTGACAGTAAAAAAAATACATTATTATTCAGTGACTGGTTTGGTCCGTAACGTCAGAAAATAGTCATAATTGTAGGTTGTTTTAAAAAGTAAAATGAGATGTTTGCAAATGTATTTGATGAAACAGAAAAGATAATCAGTCTGCTTTATTATAATAAAAAAAAAAAAAAAAAAAGAAGGTGAAAAGAGTATCAGATCAAGTGATGAGGCTGAAACTTGAAATTGAGGGTGTTATGTATAATTAGAAGTTAGAAAGACATTAAAGAGGATGAAAAATGGAAAGGCAGTTGGTCCTGATAATATTCCTGTGGCGGTATGGAAGCATCTAGGAGAGGTGGCTGTGGAGTTTTTGACCAGCTTGTTCAATAGAATTCTAGTGCGTGAGAAGATGCCTGAGGAATGGAGGAAAGGTGTGCTGGTGCCCATTTTTAAGAACAAGGGTGATGTGCAGAGCTGTGGCAACTATAGAGGAATAAAGTGGATGAGCCACACGATGAAGTTATGGGAACGAGTAGTGGAGGCTCGACTCAGGACAGAAGTGAGTATTTGCGAGTAACAGTATGGTTTCATGCCTACAAAGAGTACCACAGATGCATTAAAGATGGAGGCATGCACTGGAAAGCAGAGGAATGAAGATTAGCTGAAGTAAAACAGAATATATGTGTATGAATGAGAGGGGTGGTGGTGGAAGAGTGAGGCTACAGGGAGAAGAGATAGCAAGGGTGGAGGACTTGAAATACTTGGGGTCAACCGTCCAGAGCAATGGTGAGTGTGGTCAGGAAGTGAAGAAACGGGTCCAAGCAGGTTGGAACAGGTGGCTGAAGGTATCAGGTGTGTTATGTGACAGAAGAGTCTCTGCTAGTATTAAGGGCAAAGTTTATAAAACAGTGGTGAGGCCAGCCATGATGGACGGATTAGAGACAGTGGCACTGAAGAGACAACAGGAAGAAGAGCTGGAGGTGGCGGAATTGAAGATGTTGAGGTTCGCTCTCGGAGTGACCAAGTTGGATCAAATTAGAAATGAGCTCATCAGAGGGACCGCCAAGGTTCGATGTTTTGGAGACAAAGTTAGAGAGAGCAGACTTCGTTGGTTTGAATGCCTCCAGAGGAGAGTGAGTGAGTATATTGGTAGAAGGACGATGAGGATGGAGCTGCCAGGCAAGAGAGCTCAGAGAGGAAGACCAAAGAGAAGGTTGATGGATGTCGTGAGGGAAGACATGAGGGCAGTTGGTGTTCGAGAGGAGGATGCAGGAGATAGGCTTACATGGAAAAGGATGACGCACTGTGGCGACCCCTAATGGGACAAGCCCAAAGGAAAAGAAGAAGATTCAATTATCGTATTTTCCGCACCATAAGGCACACCGGATTCTAAGGCGCAGTCTCAATTACGGGGTCTATTTCTGTACTTAAGCCATACATAAGACGCACCGTATTATTCGGCACATGCTAAAACAAGGTAACGGAAGCAACAGTGACTTTGATTGAACTTTATTCTACTACGCATTTAAAAACACACATTATTTTTTGATCAATCTTATGTCACAAATCCATCAAAGTCCTCATCTTCTGTATCTGAATTGAACAGCTGGGCAATTTCGCCATCAAACATGCCGGGTGGCTGTTCAGCTTTCGCGAAAGCTCAGACAACAGTCAAAGCAGATACCTGAGCCCAGGCATTCACAATCCATTCACATATGGTGGCGTAACTCGCCCGGCGCTGCCTCCCAGTCTTAGTAAAGGTGTGTTCGCAATCTCTCATCAATCGCTCCCATGCCGCTCACAACTTTACTTTGAACGCCCTGTTTACACCAATGTCCAGCGGTTGGAGTTCGCTGACAGTTGCTGCGCCACGGTAGTCCTTGCGCGGATGGCGAGATGGCGCCTTTTCATAAAACGACAAAAGCACCAAAACAGACCTCCTTGAAAGTATTTGATCTTCATGTCTTGTGCTGTCGTTATTGCCTTCAGTGGAATGGTGACTCTAGAGACGCTTCTCCCGGCTGTTCTTGTGCTTGATTTTGAATTCTCTTGTGGTTGCTCTATTCCCATTTTCAACCTCGTAACTGATAGCCTGTAGTTTGAATTGTGCCTTATAAGCATGTCTCTTCGCTAATGCCATTTTCGGGGGTCCTTAGCCAAACAAATGTTGTTTAGCAGCATACCGGTAGTACAGTATACCTACCGGCGGCGTGCCGGAGGTAAGCGTACCTACTGTACGTAGCTTTACGTATTGTTCTCTAATTGGTTTATCGCGGCCAGCGTAAGTAGTGCGTACGTATTACGTCCCTATGTCGCCGGGAAATGGTCGGACAGTCAATCAAGCAGAGCGCTTACCAAACTCGCACATCATTTTTACAGATTTTGGAACTCAAGAGCACGCAAGGCGCACCGTCGATTTTTTAGAAAATTTAAGGCTTTTAAGTGCGCCTTATAGTGCGGAAAATACAGTATATAATAAAAATCTGATCGATTTGAAAATAAATTACCATAAATTCTGGAAAACCCTTTTTTTTTTTTTTTTTTACAATGTATGATTTTGTTGCATGAAATGTCTGTATTTTGTTAGTTTTTTCAATTAGTCTGACGTTAATTAAGAACTTTATTTGATTATTTGAACACGTAATACTTTTTTAATTTACTTGCTCTTATTTTGAAACTCACAGTCCTACTTTTATTTAGTAAATGAGAAAACACAGTTGTAATCATGTTTGATTACCCAGGGAGAATTTGTAAGATTGGTACATTTCTTTAAAGAAAACATGGAGGGCCAGGTGAAACATTTAATTTACATTTTATTTTGATGGGATTCAAATTAAACTGTCAAGCATTACCATTAAACAAAACAACCATTTAGAAATTAATGATGGTTGTTGTTCAGTCAGTCGTATTACATTTTTTTTTTTTAAATAAATTCACAAATTCTGCCAGGGCATGTAAACTTATGAGCAGAACTGTACATATATGCAGTCATACGTACCCTTGTCATATTGGAATGAAAGTGTAGGCTACACCTTTTTCATAACCGCTAGGTAGCGGTGGCATATTATAATCAAAGTGTACACCTTTCTCATAACCTCTAGGTGGCGGTGGGATATTGGAATAAAAGGGTACAGCTTTTTCCATAACCTCTAGATGACAGCATACATTTATAAAATGTGCAAGTGTTTTTCATTTTCCCATATACGCATGTACAATGCGCACTATTGACGTTTGACAATTTTTTGGGGGGAAGAAAATGCACATTATACAGAAGAAATTACAGTAATTGTTGGCAGTCCTACTTTCAACCAAACTCCAACATTTATGTGAGCAATAAAATTGCTTTTATGTCACTCACTCAAGTGTGCCAATGTAACAGGTGCCAGCTCATGAAGTGCGAGTGCAAATTCGTAGAACCTGGCCCCCCGATGCCTGATGAGCCGCACCCGCCACCCGCTGGACAGTTGCCAGCTCAGCACCGGGCAAGTGTGCTTAATTCTCAAGCAGAGGGACTGGGGTCCATGGCTTGACCCCATTACAAAAGATTCACAATACATGAATGCTGTTTTTCTACCACCAACTGAGCAGCACCAGTGACTTTTTGGATGGGTTTTTATTTAGTTTGAACGATTTGACATCAAACAAGCAACATTGTAGAGTATGAGAAGGATCTGACCTTCAACTAAAGTATTTTTTTCCCACCCATCGGGACAGCAAAAATGGGTGTCCGCTGACTCATATGAGCTACTTATGAGGGGGACAACAAAAAAATAAACCACCACCTTGCACCTGGAAAGGGCAGGGGGTCTACTTGTGTCCCTTGCTGGTCTTGAAGGAGACCTGGAGGACTTTGTCTCCCAGCCTGTAGCCGTTGAGGTTGTGTATGGCCATGGCCGCCTCCTCGTAGTTGTTCATGGTGACGAAGCCAAAGCCTTTGCACTTGTTGCTGTTGAAGTCTCGGATCACCTTCACGTTGCTGACGGCGCCGAAAGGCCCAAAGAGCTGCCAGAGCATGGCCTCATCCGCCTCCTGGCCCAGGTTGTAGATGAAGATGCACCAACCAGATGAGCCTCCGGAAGCCCCGCCACCCCCGCCCATGTGCTCCACACTCATTGGAGAGAATCTGAAGGTGAAAACGGCTGTCAGTCACATGATCTTGTACAGTGGGCAAAACAGCAGTTTGATACATCATTAAGCTCTCCCACTTGCAAACTATGGAGATCTCTGTCCGTTTTTTTTTTTTTTTTTTTTTTTAAATCATAGCTACATTTCAACGGAGAGAGACAGAATTTACAATGAAAATCCACAAAATCACATTGTACGACTGTATTTTATTGCATGAAATAAGTATCACCCATCAACCGGCAAAAATTCTGGCTCTCGCAGACCTGCTCTTTAAGATGCCAAGAACACAGGGAACACAATTGTAGATGAGCTATAGCAGTGCTGGGCCATTGCGTGATCACGATACATTTCAGTTGGATCACGGTGATCAGCTGGGGGTGTATTTACTCCATCAAACATGGAAGAAATGTGTCTGACAATAGCCAAGCAGTCGCCCTTTTCCTGCTCCACTCTCGTCTGTAGCTTGTCGAACGTGGAGTGAAACACGTCGTCGAGAGTAGCGAAAAAGACGCCGGCCGTGACTTTGAGTTATCCTGCCGACTTGAAGCTATTGCCCACAAGTGAAGTTAGTGCGGTGCCTCAGCTGGTTGCCTCCGTAGCCCTCCCATGCAGACTACCATCTTGGCGGCAGCCGCTCATCACCTCGCTGGCTGAGGTGGCAGCTCTGCGAGAATGACCCGCGTGAACACGCAGCCCGGCCAACTGGGGAGTGGCATCTCAATGTCCTTGGAGTGGTCCACCTAGTTTCTACGCCTGAACTGAACCCAGTTGAAAATCTTTGCCATGTTGCCAAGCGACATCCCCGAAACCGAAAAGATCTGGACCAGATCTGTCTGGCGGAGTGGAGCGCAATCCCTGTTGCAGTCTGTGCAAACCTGCTCGAGAACTCTAGGAAACGTTTGACCTCTGTAATTGGGAACAAAGGTTTTTTACCAAATTATTAACTTCTATTTTTCCATAGTATCAAATACTTATTTTATGTAATACAATGTCTGGGATTTATAAATCATACAAACTGATATTCAGGATTTGTTTTCTTAATTTTGTCCCACAGCTGACATGTACCTACGATGAAAATGGCCCACCGAGATCCATCCATTTTATACCACTTATCCAAGGTCGGGTCACGGGGGCAGTAGCTTGAGCAGGGACGCCCAGACTTCCCTCTCCCCAGCCACTTCATCCAGCTCTTCCGGGGGGATCCCGAGGTGTTCCCGGGCCAGCCGAAAGACATAGTCTCTCCAGCGTGTCTTGGGTCGTCCCCGGGGTCTCCTCCCAGACATCAACATCCAGAGCCTTTAGGAACTCTGGGCGAATTTCATCCATCCCCGGGGCCTTGCCACCGAGGAGCTTTTGAACCACCTCGGTGACCTCAACCCCAGAGATAGGAGAGTCCGCCTCAGAGAACCCAGACTCTGCTTCCTCACGGGAAGGCGTGTCGGTGGAATTGAGGAGGCCTTCGAAGTATTCTTCCCACCGGCTCACAACGTCCCCAGTCGAGCTCAGCAGCGCCCCATCCCCACTGTACACAGTGTTGATGATGCGCTGCTTCCCCCTCCTGAGACGACGGATGGTGGACCAGAATTTCCTCGAGTCTTTCTCCATAGCCTCAGCGAAGTCCTCCCATGCCCGAGTTTTTGCTTCAGCGACCACCAAAGATGCATTCCGCTTGGCCAGCCGGCACCCATCGGCTGCCTCAGGAGGCCCACAGTCCAAAAAGGCCCGATAGGACTCCTCCTTCAGCTTGACGGCATTCCTCACCGTTGGTGTCCACCAACGGGTTCGGGATTCCCGCCACAACAGGCACCGACCACCTTACGGCCACAGCTCAGGTCGGCCGCCTCAGCAATGGAGGCGCGGAACATGGTCCACTCGGACTCCATGTCCCCCGCCTCCTCCGGAACATGAGCAAAGTTCTGTCGGAGGTGGGAGTTGAAATGCCTTCTGACAGGGGATTCTGCCAGACGTTCCCAGCAGACCCTCACAATATGACACAGACATCTCCTATTGCACGCCGACGCTAAGTGAATTACCAGCACCTGGAGAATCAAAGCGGAGACAAAAGATAACTAGTTTTGCACCACAACGCTAAATTAATGAACTTCCACCACCAGCCAGTCCAAAGAGCCTCACCAACAAAGGAGTCTCCCTCCCTGCTACGCTGTTGCGACACTTGGCCAGTCAAGCCGGGACAATGGACGGAGTGCTCGCGACACCCACAGGCGAAGGAATGCCACTGCAGACGCGGGTTCATTAACCACAGTCTTTACCGGACTTTACTGGGATTTAATATTTTAAGAACTTTACATGGACGCCACTAGTGACTGTATTTCTGCAAACTTGAATGTCTGATGTCGAGTCTGTTGTCAACTGCACCAGATGAAATGTTTCACTCCACACCACACAAATGCCACATTGCAAATATTACAGTGTTCCCAACATCACATAACATTCGTTACAGGGATTAAAGAGGATGGCCGTGGGACAATGTAAATCGGGAAAATGGTCTCATTATCTTACATCCAATAATATTTTATTCCACTGGATTTAAACCACGACAAAATACTGAAATGGAAAAGTAACACTCAGAGGCGGTCCAGCTTCCCTTTTGGTCCCGAAGGTGGTGGGAACGGAAGGGGGGAGAACCACCCCCTTTTGTCTCTCTCTCTCTCAGAGTCAGCTCGTCTCGTCCGACCAACTTGCCGAAGACTGGCCCAGCCAGGACGCCCCACCTCACCACAAGGTGATGAGGACAAATCGGACCCTTCCCCACTGCAGGGCATCCTGCCAGCACTCCGAGCTACCCTTTTTGGGGGCCTGGGCGCACTCCGTGGGGATGGAAGCAGGCACAGCATGTCCTTTATGTCTCCAAAGTGTTCTCTGTCAATTGACTGTCTGTTGTCGTACAAGAGCGGCTCCAATTACCGGAGACAAATTCCTTGTGTGTTTTTTGGACATACTTGGCAAATTAAGATAATTCTGATTCTGAAGTTTAGACATCTAAAAAGTGATGTGGTGCCCCTTTTCTAGATAAAATAGCTTGATTTCTAACGTTGTAATTTAAAATTACGCTAAACCTGAAGTAACGCAGGCGGCGCTTCCATCTTATTCTTTTGTCCTAAATTCATTACATTTTTATTCAACTAATATACGCTACAGGGTATATAACAAAGTATTGAGATGAACTTTTGTTATTGGCAAAATACTTATTTTTAGGGTTTACACGATCAGGATTTTTGGGACCGATCAGAGTTTAAAAAACCGATAACCGATCCGATCACAAGATGGAGAAATGTGTCTATTTAAATGACCTGTTCATTTACTGTATATACTTGTGTACTTAATTGCTTAAAAATTCATATTTACAATAAATAATGTATCTTTGTTCCTCTATTTATGCCGGTGAGGCATAGTGACAGACAGACTAAATGAATGGTCTTCTATTAGATGGCAGGAAGTAAACACAGTAATTAATGTATCCACTTTTTGTGACATGTTTGTTTGTTGGTGTGCCGTGAGATTTTTCAATTGTAAAATATGGTCCTTGGCTCGATAAAGGTTGGAAATCACTGCTTTAGTCACATCGTGGATTCTAATCAGTCAGGTCAAACCAACATTCCATGACAGAAATAATGGGTGCTAACTTACTGTAATTAAATTACTTTATTTTTAATTAAATGACTTTACCCGCACCGAAACTTTAGAACATGATTCGACAGAACGGCTGCATGTTTACGTCCAATCGTTTGTGCTACCGCTAGCTTGCTAGGCTACATAACATTTTATTGCCTCCTTGTGAGCCGTATCGTATTAAAAGTACATGAACATACCTCAAGCAAGCCTTAAACGGACATCCTCTCCTGAGCACCGGCGACCACCAACACACGTTTTTTCCCCAGTTTATCCTTACAATACAGTCAAGCCGGCACGCTCCATTCTTGTTGTCGTCGCCACGGTAATTTGAATTCAAATATACTGTGCACGCGGCGACGCGGAGTTAATGTCTTTTGCGGAGCCGATCAATGACGTAAATGATCGGATCGGCGAATTATGACAAAGCCGAGCAGCATAAAATGTTAAATATCGGGCGATACCGATCAGCCCGATCAAATCGGTGTAAAGTCTACTTATTTTCTGGTACTTTATGCAGGCATAGTATTGAAGTCAGAATTTTGGTATGGTGACATCACTAATAGACGACATGCCTAGGTTTAGCATGTCCCTAAACTCAAATCTTTTCCAGGAGTACCATCATCTTTGTCCACCCGTTTCATAAAACAAAACAAACAAAAAAAAGTCTAGTCTGATTTTCATCAGCTAATTTTCAGTCTGTTTTTTCCCTGAGTATGACTTTTGTCAGTTTCAAGTTATTTCAGTGATTGTTGTGGGTTTCTCTCTCATGAGCAGAGGGGGGTTTTGTATGCGTAGATGTACCTGAACCGCTGTGCCTGGTGGTGCACAGGACCAGCGAAGCGTCGCGGTTGGCCATGGTACATTTGAGACATCAACTGAGAGTTCCTGGCCTGGTTGGGATTGGCAGCAAACTTCACCGTGATTGGCTCAGAGCTGCCAGGAGGCGTGTGCCCATTGAGCTCTTTGATGGCATCCTCGGCCTCGGCCCGCTTGTCAAATCTGATGAAGGCCACGCCCCTCGACAAACCTACAAGGCCGAGCGCATGTGTGACACAGACAGAGACCACTGATGCCTGCGTGCGTGCGTGCGTGCGTACCTGATGCTTGGTCCACCAGCACGCGGGAATTGATGATGTGTCCGTAACGGGCAAACATGTCTTCCAGGTCCTGCTGGCTGATGGTGCGAGGCAGGCCGCTAATGTACAGATTAGCATCTTTGATGGTGTCCGAGCTGGGGCGCGCGTACGACACCTGTGGGAAAAGGCTTGAAAACTTTAACAACTCCACACAACTTCAGATTATGCAAAAGAAATAGTTGACACGTTCAGGAGCAAAAATTCATTGAGCATTTTGGGCAATGTCACATTACATCAAAACAAAAGCTTCAAACAGCCAGGTTTGTAAAATAAATAAATAAAAGACATTAATACTTGATGAAATCAAAGAATCATCTTATAAAAATAAAAGTCAGGCACAGTAGAAATGACAAGTTCTTTTGGAAAACAAAAACAATGTTGAGTACCTGGTGGATGCTTGAGAAAGAGCGCCCCCTACAGAGCAGCAAGTGAAAGTGGAACTTTACCTTGATGGTTTTAGACTGAAGCCTCAGGCCGTTGAGGGAACTGATTGCCCTCTCGGCATCACTAGCGTTAACAAAGTTAACAAAGCCGTAACCTAAACTGTTGCCTAGAAACACAAAGCAAAACAACAAAACAAAAACAACAACAAAATGACAGAGGTCAACAAAAGTGCACAGTGTACAAATTCTTCCTAAGGCCAAATGACCTTTCACCTGGTGTGATATTACAAAAACGCTAACGAAACTTAAAAAAAAAAACCATTCAGGTCATGATTATGATCGTCATTACGCTTACACTTCTCATTAATAATATACAGCACCAAAGGCAACATTGACAACAGCAACAGCATAACTATTGCGCTTCCTTGAAAGGACCAGTTCGACCAAAAAACATTATTCTGCCCCCCGTTTTGAAAAAGATAAGTAGCTGTGTGTGGTGTGAACTGGTCTTGTAACATGATCTTCAGGAACAGCATGAAATTCAACATTCAAACACACAAATTGCAACAAGAGTTCCCAAAAGAATGACAGCCATCAGTAAAAACAAACAAAAAACAATTCACATGGTGCAGGGCACGAATGCACTTTCTGTGTACAAGGAAAAAAAAAAAAAATAGCACAGAGTGGCAGAGTTGTAAATAAAAAAAAAAAAAATAAAAAAATAAAATAAAAAATATATATATAAAACAAATGTGGTGACATTTGAAAATAAAATATTTCATCACTGGAGAGTCCACACACCTCTCGTCACTCGCGTTTCCAGGGCGTCCTCGCTTCACGACAGTCTGGCGAATGCGATGGCACCTTTTCAGGTTACCAAGGGCGGAGTAAACATGGTTCGCAGTAACTAGGAGAGGGCTGCTTACTACTTTCAGGGTATACCACGCAAAAATAGTGTCTCTTTCAATAGTGCCGCTTTCAATAGTGCTAAAACTTTCCATCAGCAATGTGAGATGTTTTCGGTTTTTTTTCGTGTTGTTTTTTTTGACTGCTTAGTGCGGGCAAAGTGACACGCCCCCACACTCCCTCTGTGGGTGCCAGCAGTCAGCGATCCTGTCCCCCTTGTCAAGAAAGTCGACTTGGGCGCTACACTAACTTTTGCACTCATGGCACCGGTGCGACCAACTTTTTCAGTTGGTCGCACCAGCACAAGATTTGTACAGCATGACCATGGCATGCCATAGTTTCAATTGACAGTGACTCGAGATGTGATATTTGGAAAGTATGTTGCTGTGAACAAATTTGTCCGAAACAAGCAGTGTTATATATATATATATTTTTTTTTTTAAATAAACCAAGGCTTTACACATTTATTTGATCATTTGTTTGACTCAGAAGGCACTAGTTCTTCTAGTGAGGGCTCCTAACCCTCAACCCCTGGGTAAAGTTACCACTTCATTTTGAGCATTACCACAACCATAGGATTGACATACATTTAAAAATAATTGCATAAGTGTATCACCACCATATAGATATAATTTCTGATTATTCACGCTAGTTGACAAAGTATTTACTATCAAAACAAATTTTTTTTTTGCTATTTAAAATCACCATCCCAAACATCCACCCATTTTCTTCCGCTTATCCGAGGTCACGTCGCGGGGGCAGTAGCTTGAGCAGGGAAGCCCAGACTTCCCTCTCCCCAGCCACTTCATCGAGCTCTTACGAGGGGATCCCGAACCGTTCCTAGGCCAGCCAGGAGACGTAGTCTCTCCGGTGTGTCCTGGGTTGTCCCCGGGGTCTCCTCCCGGCGGGACGTGCCCGGAACACCTCACCGGGGAGGCGTCATGAGGCATCCTACCCAGATGCCCGAGCCACCTCATCTGGCTCCTCTCAATGCGGTGGAGCAGCGGCTCGACTCTGAGCCCCTCCTGGATGACCGAGCTTCTCACCCTCTCTCTAAAGGGAGAGCCCAGAAACTCATTTCGCCTGCTTGTATCCGGGATCTTGTCCTTTCGGTCAAGACCCACTGCTCGTAACCATAGGTAAGGGTAGGATCATAGATCGACCAGTAAATTGAGAGCTTCGTCTTTCGGCTTAGATCCTTCTTCACCACAACAGACCGATACATAGTCCGCATAACTGCAGAAGCTGCTCCGTTCCGCCTGTCAATCTCCCGTTCCATTCTTCCCTCGCTCGCAAACTCATCCCCGACTTGGAGAGGACACGCCAACCTTTTCCGACTGAGGACCATGGCCTCAGGTCGGAGGTGGCGATTTTCATCCCAGCCGCTTCACACTCTGCTGCGAACCGCTCCAGTGAGAGTTGGAGATCACGGCTTGATGAAGCCAACAGAACCACATTATCTGCAAAAAGCATAGATGCAATACTGAGGTGACTAAACTGGACCCCTTCTACGCCTCAGCTGCGCCTAGAAATTCTGTCCATAAAAATTATGAACAGAATCGGTGACAAAGGGCAGCCTTGGCAGAGTCCAACCCTCACCGGAAACGAGTCCGACTTACTGCCAGCAATGCGGACCAAACTCTGACACTGGTCGTACAGGGATCGAACATACCGTATCAGAGGGTCCCGTACCCCATGCTCCCGAAGCACCCCCCACGGGACTCATCGAGGGACACGGTCAAACGCCTTCTCCAAGTCCACAAAACATATGTAGACTGGTTGGGCGAACTCCCATGCACCCTCCAGGACCCTCCTGAGGGTGAAGAGCTGGTCCACTGCTCCACAGCCAGGACAAAAACCACACTGCTCCGCCTGAATCTGAGATTCGACATTCCGACGGACCCTCCTCTTCAGCGCCCCTGAATAGACCTTAACGGGGCGGCTGAGGAGTGTGATCCCCTGTAGTTGGAACACACCGCCACCTCCCTCGGGAAGTGGGTGAAGTTCTGCTGGAGGTGGGAGTTGAAACTCCTTCTGACAGGGGATTCTGACAGACGTTCCCAGCAGACCCTCAAAATAAACAACACATCTTCCCCCACCATCAGAGCCAACTCACCACCAGGTGGTGATCAGTTGACAGCTCAGGCCCTCTCTTCACCAAAGTGTCCAAGACCTGCGGCCTCAAGTCCAATGTCTGTATTTTTACACATCATGTTTTTCAATCAGAACATGGATAAATCATTACTACTGCAATTATTGCACTTTATTTTAATGATAGTTTGTTTTCATATACCATCCTCTTTAAAGGAGTCTGGGCTTTTTAACTTTGGACATACAGTGTCTTCATATGTCTATGCTATAAACAGGGTTTAGACAGACAGACATAGATTTGTTAGCTTCATAAAGTTATTAAAATCTTTGCACAAGACTGTATTTATGAGTGAAATGAAAACGAAAGACAAACTAAGTAGGCAATCTTTGCTGTTAGCGGTACAGCCCACCCCTCCAACACACGAACACACACACACACACACACACACTTGTAATTTTGAGACGATCGGGGAAATACCTTCTGGTTTTATGCAGCCCAGTCCAAGTGAAAACTTGATCATGTGGAGAATGCAGAGAAATTAAGCTTCTCCAGCTCCACTTTCACATTAGATAAATGTCCTGTACTGAATATACTAACAGCCCACAAATGTAGCAGCACTGAATTGATAATGTGTGTAAAAAGAAAAGCTGTAGGTGACTTGCAGTGGGCGGATTTTACCAGCTTACTGGACTTGAAAAGGTAGGTGTGGGCTAGCTAGCTTGCTCACCAGTAGTCCAGATGAGTTAAAGGCTCACACTTGTCATTTAAAATGAATAAGTAGCGGGCCGCCACCAATATAGGCATGTGGTGGCCACTTCACTGGCCAGACATAACGGCGTACTACTAGCCTGTCTGTCTGCATATGTGGTGCGCATGTACGGGACGGTGCTGTGATAATAGTGCGTCCTATGTGGAAGAAGCAATCAATTATGTTGCAGCAGGCGCCCAATGATATTCAAGTGGGTTGCTTTTAACTCAAATGGAATTCATAATGACTGAGATGGTGTCAAAGCGCTCACTCACTCCCTTCTCTCTCTATATGTCTGTCTCTCTCTCTCTCTTGCTCGCTCTCATGCAGGAGGAGGAGATTGCAGTGGAAAAAAAGGCGACTTTCAACCATTAAAACATGCACTCGCGCAAATGTGACAAGATGAAATTTTGTATTGCACAAGCTGAAGGAAGGTCGCATATACGACCAATTTGGTCGTAGTCTGGAGCCCTGTGTCAGAACGGCCACTTCAACCCGTGTACAAGGCCTCAAGAATTTTGAAAATCGGTTGATGGGTTCTGGAGGAATTGAGGTTTGTGAGTCGGATAAATTCTTTTTTGGGGAATGTTTTTGTGTGATATCACCTATAGAAAATCTGGTTGGCCAGACAGAGAGATAGCGATGGGAAGGATGTGCACCAGGTTAGGGTGATTAAGGATAGAGATGGAAATATGTTGACTGGTGCCAGTAGTGTCCTCGATAGATGGAAAGAATACTTTGAGGACTTGATGAATGAGGAAAATGAGAGAGAAGGGAGAGCAGAAGAGGCAAGGTGGACCAGAAAGTGGCAATGATTAGTAAGGGGGAAGTTAGAAAGGCATTAAAGAGGATGAAAAATGGAAAGGCAGTGGGTCCTGATGACATTCTTCTGGAGGTATGCAAGCATCTAGGAGAGGTGGCTGTGGAGTTTTTGACCAGCTTGTTCAATAGAATTCTAGCGGGTGAGAAGATGCCTGAGGAATAGAGGAAAAGTCAGAACTGTGGTAACTATAGAGGAATAAAGTGGATGAGCCACACAATGAAGTTATGGGAACGAGTAGTGGAGGCTAGACTCAGGACAGAAGTGAGTATTTCCGAGCAACAGTATGGTTTCATGCCTAGAAAGAGTACCACAGATGCATTCTTTGCCTTGAGGATGTTGATGGAAAAGTACAGAGAAGGTCAGAAGGAGCTACATGACAGAGTACCCAGAGAGGAACTGTGGTACTGCATGCGGAAGTCTGGAGTGGCAGAGAAGTATGTTAGAATAATACAGGACATGTACGAGGGCAGCAGAACAGCGGTGAGGTGTGCTGTAGGTGTGACAGACGAATTTAAGGTGGAGGTGGGACTGCATGAGGGATCAGCCCTGAACCCCTTCCTGTTTAAAGTGGTGATGGATAGGCTGACAGATGAGGTTAGACTGGAATCCCCGTGGACCATGATGTTTGCAGATGACATTGTGATTTGCAGTGAAAGCAGGGAGAAGCTGGGGGAACAGTTAGAAAGATGGAGGCATGCACTGGAAAGCAGAGGAATGAAGATTAGCTGAAGTAAAACAGAATATATGTGCATGAATGAGAGGGGTGGTGGGGGAAGAGTGAGGCTACAGGGAGAAGAGATAGCAAGGGTGGAGTACTTGAAATACTTGGGGTCAACTGTCCAGAGCAATGGTGAGTGTGGTCAGGAAGTGAAGAAACGGGTCCAAGCAGGTTGGAACGGGTGGCGGAAGGAATCAGGTGTGTTATGTGACAGAAGAGTCTCTGCTAGTATTAAGGGCAAAGTTTATAAAACAGTGGTGACGCCAGCCATGATGGACGGATTAGAGACAGTGGCACTGAAGAGACAACAGGAAGAAGAGCTGGAGGTGGCGGAAAGGAAGATGTTGAGGTTCGCTCTCGGAGTGACCAGGTTGGATCAAATTAGAAATGAGCTCATCAGAGGGACAGCCAAGGTTTGATGTTTTGGAGACAAAGTTAGAGAGAGCAGACTTGGATGGTTAGGACACGTACAGAGGAGAGAGAGTCAGTATATTGGTAGAAGGCCACTGGTTTTGCCTCCATTCTAAATTTGAATCACAGGTACACACCGTCGAGGCTTACAGCCAATCAAAATGCACAGCTTTCCCTCACTCTGAAAATACATTTCCGGGTTTTTAGATGAGCCGCGCTGCCTCAATCCATATAAATAGTATATAAAGCATCAATTATTGTGTTGTACATCAATATTTAACGATACTCAATTTATAATACGCCTGTGGCTGAAAAGGCGAAGCAAGGTAGCTGCCTCGCTGCGTACGTTCAAATGGAGCCAGCGAGACGATGTTAAAATATGTACACTTTATAGGGATGTCCCGATCCAAATTTTTCACTTCTGATCCGATATTGCAGCCTTGAGTTTTGTCCGACACCGATATCAGTCCAATCCAATTTCAGCAATAATCATACCCACTTTACTTATTTTGTAGTATGGAATGTTAGAAAAGACGAGATCAAGTAATATCAATCAGAGAACAATAACCAGCAACAGTACTACGAGAAAAACTGACCAATATATTATTAACTAATGGGATACTTAAAGTAACTGGTGTGCACATCTTGACCTCTGAGGGGCAGTGTGGTGCACGCAACGAGATACACACGCAGTCACAAAGAAAGTATTACAAGTCAAAATCAAATAGGGTTGGGCATCGTTTGAATTTGAGCGATTCCGGTACCGATTCCGGTTCCTTATTTCGATTGTGGTTCCAAACAATTCCCGATTCCGATTCTTTTAGGGGCTTGGGTCAAAAACGTTTACATGGTTTAAATAAAGGGTGTTCAAATTATGAACATTTATTTTTCTTAGGAGCCCGTAGCATAGACTAAAATAAACATTTGACTCTGGGTTCTTTATAACCAGTATCAATATCAAACCTATTAACTAAAAGGCAATGTGTGTGGAGCTAACCCAATTGACTTAATATTCATTAATGTTTCAGCTAAAAGTTGAATACAGCATTGTTAAAATAGTTATGTGGGACTCTTTTATCACGTCCAATGGTTTATATGTTTTAACTTGACTTCCTGTTATAAGCTTCTAGCCTTTTATTTTGAAGGGTACGCACCGGAACTCAGCATTTTAGCACAAAAAGTTAACTTCACACCGCACCGGTGATTTATTTATTTTTTTAAATGAATGGAACAAAATGCTATAAAACGTTGATTCCTTTCCCTACCCACCGATGAGGCACAAGTTTTGCGTTTGTGATACTGTGGGACATTTATGTGAATTTTGTCCCAAGTCATTGTGATGTAAAGTTGCTACGGTAAAGTTTTAGCTCAATGAAAAGTGATAACTGATAAGTTCAAACAGGTGCCATTAATACAGATAATGAGTGGAGGACAGAGGAGCCTCTTAAATGTGAAGTTACGGGTTTGTGAGAGCCAGAAATCTTGTTTGTAGGGACCCAAATACTTCCCACCATAATTTGCTAATAAATTCTTTAAAAATCAGACAGTGATTTTCTTTTTTTTTTTTCTGTCATCAGCTCTTACGTTGGTTTGAAGACTAAAATAAACGCTACAAACCATCAGTGCAGAAGTGCAACCAACCGTTTACCTTGTTAGCTGCCTCTATGTTGGCATAGACGTATTTTATTGTCTCACTCACCCAATTGACTGAGAGTTGACTTCATTGAAGTTCCGCGCGGTGTAGGCTGAGGCTCAGAGCGGGAGGGAGCGCATCACAGACGATACACATCGTGAAAGCCTCCTCTGCACAATATAATCTTATTCCAAGTGTTGCACTGAGGCGACTGGTCATTAATTTTAACAAAAGTCAAGACACACTTTTGTTCACCACCGGCGTTGTTGTGCACAAGTACGTCTTCGTGCGTGTTCTTCTTTGTTGGGTTTCGCTACCCTCTTCGGGGTCGGCGGACTAGGCAAATACTGGGAACCAAAATTTTCAAATTGGAATGATTCCGGGAGAACCGGAAGCTTAGTCCCGGTTCCAATCGGTTCTTGATGCCCAACCCTAACATCAAATATTGTTAATAAAACTCGTTTTTCACAGTTTGAAGAACATGTGCCTGAGAGTATTGTTATATTCCCTGTTTGTGTGTGTTCATACAGCGTTTGTGTGCCAATATTTATTTTTCTGAGATATATAAGGCTGCGAGTTCGATGCTAATCTTTGTTAGCTCGTCAATGGTGTTTATCCATTGTTTGTTAGCTCTGAGTTAGCAATATTTGTGAACAAAAACCAAGAAAGAAACGAAAGCTGTGATGTAGTTGAACATTTACCGTAATTTGTATAATGCGCATCCCCCCCCCAAAAAATTGTCAAGTTAATAGTGCACATTATACATAGGTATAGGGGCAAATGGGGAAAAAAAACTTTCACATTTTATAAATGTATGTCGCCATCTAGTGGTTATGAAAAAGCTGTACACCTTCATTCCAATATGCCACTGCCACCTAGTGGTTATAAAAAAGATGTACCCTACACTTTCATTCCCATATGACAGGGGGTACCATATGACAGCATACATGTACAGTTATGCTCATAAGATTACATACACTGGCAGCATTTGTAAAATATTGTTTTTTTTTTTTTTTTATATGGCTGATGAATGAACAATAACCATCATTAATTTCTTTATGGTTATGTTTTGTTTCATGATAATGCTTTTCTGAAATGCTTGACCGTTTAATTTGAATCCCATTACAATAAAATTAAATGTGTTTCACCTGGTTCTTCATCTTTTCTTTAAAGAATTGTACCCATCTTACAAATTCTGCCTGGGTAATCAAACATATGAGCACAACTGTGTGTTTCTCATTCACTAAATAAAAGTAGGGCTGTGAATTTCAAAATAAGAGCAAGTAAATTAAAAAAAGGATTACGTGTTCAAATAAAGTGCTTAACTTCGGAAATATTATTTGAAAAAACCAACAAAATACAGATAATACTTCATGTTTTGATCATATGGCTAGAAGCAAAATCATACTTTGTACATGGGTGCGCATTATACACCAGAAATTGTAGTAATAGGTGTAATTCTTTTCTGTGTTTAGTTCTTGAGTGAACTTCAACTGCAGTGTCAATAAACGACTTTTAAGCAAACAAACGTTCACTCTTACTGCTTGCTATTATGGTAGCACCTGAGCACCCCATTGTTGTGATCACGTGGGTTCTGCATGCAGAGCAGAGCCTGGAATGGACTTCTGGCAAAATGACAAAATATAGTCTCTACTCTTTTATTATATTTTCCCACGCTTCTGTGTCATTTTATTACAAAATGTACTTAGGAGCTTAATTGTTTAAGGTAACGTGGTAACTAGGACAGCATGCGACAGCAATGACGTAAATAACCTGAGTTGTGTTAGAAAACTATCTTTCATTTCACTGATGACTGCACTTCCCTTCTCTCATCCTGTCTTCAACCTCCCTTTTCTCTCAAGGACACGATAAACGTGTGAATAGGTCTTTCTCGTTCCCTCATCTCCCTCCCATTTTAGTTTAACTGTGCATTGCTCTTCCGTGTTCTTCAGAAACAGGCAGAGACACAAAGCAACCGTAACCTCTCGACTCTCTCTCGCTTTGGAAAGATATTATTAAAATTACAAAAGACAAGATTGTTTCCTGATTTAATTTCCAAAACAGACTGCTTGTATAAGAGTGGTCAAATCTGAGAATTTAGATCCAGTCCGAGCCAATCCTTGTTTTTCTGCTGACATTGGACCGATTTATGATCTCAAAGATCGGCTCAGGAGAGCCCTAACAATTTTGTTTGAATTCTTGTTTTATGGTTTAAGAAATGTGATCAAGTACATCCATCCATACATTTTCCTTACCGCTTATCCTCACGAGGGTCGCGGGCTGCTGGAGCCTATCCCAGCTATCTTCGGGTGGGAGGCGGGGTACACCCTGAACCGGTCGCCAGCCAATCGCAGGGCACATACAACCAAACAACCATTTGCACTCATATTCACACCTATGGGCAATTTAGAGTCTTCAATCAACCTACCACGCATGTTTTGAGGATGTGGGAGGAAACCGGAGTGCGCGGAGAAAACCCACCCGGGCACGCAAACTCTACGCAGGCGGGGTCGGGATTGGAATCCCGGTCCCCAGAACTGTGAGGCAGATGTGCTAACCAGTCTACCACCGTGCCGGCGGATCAAGTACAATATACTGTATATGCAGCATCAAACGCCTATACAGGTTCACTGTTCAGGGCGTCCATGTATACAGTCGCTCTATGTGCGGTGGTGCTGTAGCATCTCTTATTTTTATGCGATGGTTCAATCCAATCGGGTTCGACCACATCGCGCGGTGTGCGGCAGGCTTTATAGGCCGCGTTTCGTCACACAAATTGGGGTTCCTTCACAACCGTAGGAACGGAACTCTGTCGTCAAACGAGGACCCCCTGTACTCCTCCTCATCATCATCATCGTCCTCTTCATCATCATCGTCGTCGTCGTCTGCTGCTAACATGCTAAGACGACACCCTTCTTAAGCGACTTTGCTGCACTCATTTGAACGCTTTCAATATGATCCGTCACAAGCAAACAAATGCGAACATACCTGCCACTTTGTCCCGAATCAGCTTGGCTGACTCCACCTCGCCGACGTTGCTGAACAGGTTGCGCAGCTCATCCTGGTTCATGCTCTGCGGCAAGTAGTTGACGATCAGGTTGGTTCTGGCGTTGTCGTCGTCCGCAGCGTGCTCGCCATAGCCGTTGTCGTACATCTCCTGCGAACACAGCGTGATGACATTGTCAACCTGACCAACGCCAGCTCCGACTGTGCAAAGTCACCTTTCCTCCGCTAGCTCCTTGACCGTCTCTGACGTCGTTCTGGGATGCCTGCACCTCGCACACCTGAAACGCAGGCTTTGGGTAAGGTCACCTGCTGTCGCCGAAGCAAGACGCATCCAATCCAACTTTCGACTCCTTGACGCAGACATATTCAGAGGCTTCTCTCACCTTCAAGTACCTTACGTGTCCTCGTCTTTGCGCCATGTGATTGAATGACGGATGTCTGTCTGTCCGTCCGTTCGTCCCTGCAACAGTCACATGACTGAGCAACATTGCACTCACTTGACCACAATGTAATTCCAACTAAAATAAATAAATATGAAATACACAAATAAGCATGCACAATTTGTTGTTACGATTAGCATTGGATGTTTTAATTTCGGAAACACAACAAAGATGACGACGAGGATTTGAATCAGACAGAATGTAATACATTGTAATAAATATATTGTTTGTAGAAGAGGCCATTTTTCCACACACACAAGACTGGCTGGCTAGGGCAGATGTGCGGATGGTGAAACAAAAATGAAGAAGATAATTGCCATGTATGCTGAGAATGCAAAAACTAGGACTCATCTCGGACCCCAAATTGAACAGCAACACCAACCAACTCAACTTTAGTTATAGAGAATTTTAAAACCACAGCTGCACATAAAGTGCTGTATAGTATTCCCTCGTTTATCACGGGGATTAGGTTCTGGACCACCCCCGCAATAGGTGAAATCTGCAAAGTAGCGACCACATCTGATTATTTATACCCATTTTAAAGCTCCCCAGACTCTTATTAATTTTCCCCACTTTCCTATTAACCTCTACCATAATCTTATAAACACTTGCTATACTCTTAAACATACAATAATGCACAGTAGTACTGTACACTATATAAATTGTATTCCTTGTAATGTTTTTTTAATGAAATTGATTCCCTTTTTTTTGTACAGTTTTAATATTTTAGGCAAGAAACCATTTATTTTAGCACAAAAATATTACAACATACCCTCAAAATCCTGCGATATGGCAAATTATGCGCGATATGAAAATGGAAAAAAAATCCGCAATGCACTTAATCCGCAATAGGTGAACCACGATATAGCGAGGGAACACTGTACATTATATAAAAACAATTAAACATAGGACAAATTAAAACACTAGATAAATAGCGACGTTAAAAATAATTAAACACTAAAACAGTGCAGAGGCTCATGTTGACTTGAAAGCCAAAGGGGGAAAATTTGGTTTTAAGGAGAGTTTTACAGATAGATAGTGAGGGGGCTTGCCTAAGATTTAGGGGGAGGTTATACCAGAGATGTACCAGCAACAGAAAAAACTCTCTCCCCTCTGAGCCTCCGTTTAGCCCTTGGCACTTCCAGGAGCGTCTGGTCGGCTGGCCTGAGGCAACGTACAGGAGTGTAGGGGTGGGGCAAACAAGAGAAGTTTTGTGTGTGTTTTGTGTGGGCTACTGACTTGAGAGTTTTGGGGGGCAGGAAAATACATTAAAGTTCCTTGTAATGCTGTCTTCTTTGCAATATCATGCTAAAAGTGACTGATAACCGCGAAAATGGTTCGTATGATCGTGACACGCACTTTCCATTGCGTTTCATGTCAGGGTTATTATTTGGGCCACGTAGAGGTTTCCACTGAAGTTAGCATGAGTGATACTGCTCAAAGAGGAATACATTCGGAAGATTGACGAAAAGCCAACATTTTGGTATGTTTCAAAAGTAGACCTTTGGAGGTGTTCAGCTTCATGTGACGACGGGGACGAGCTAGCAGCGGCTAACGTTAGCCGCGGTGCAAACAAAGAAAACGAGGGCGGGAAGAGGCAGCGTCAAATTCTTACCTGGGACGAGCAAAAGACGACAGAATAGCAATAAAAGGATTTACAACAAGTATCTCAAGCAATTCTACTCAAGCGCAAGATCGCAGTTGCCTTCGAAATCACTCAAAAGACAAAAAGTCACGCTGGCAAAATTTGTGCGCAACGCTTCAGTTTTTCCTTTTTTTCCCTATTTCTTCTTCGTCTTTTTCTTCTTCTTCTTCGTCGTCGTATTTTGGCGGTTAGGAAGCACAAGCAACTTTTGCGCGCATTACCGCCTCCCTCTGGTCATTAGCCATGTGTGGATCGGGATTAGGCATTATGACGTAACCATCATACATGGGTGTCCAACTCATTTTTGTCGCGGGCCACGTTGTCGTTGCGGTTTCCCTCTTGAGGGCCATTATGACTATGAAACCATATAAATGGTTCATCGCCTCATATAATTGCATATGCACAACAAATGGATGGATAACCAATTTTGAAATCCGAAGTCAAGGATAATACATTGTTCAGCTACTGTAAAAAAAATACTTCCAATATTTTAACAATCTTAATTATACGACAATTTGAAGTTTTGGTACAGATTTGAGCAAGAATCAGCTAAATTGTTGTACATGATTTACTTTCACGAGCCACATAAAATGATGGGCCTTGAGTTTGACAGCGGTGTGCTATACCACTGATTTCCACCCTTTATGGAGCCTAGGCACATTTTAAAATGGAAAAATCTCACGTCACACCACCAAACAAAAATGTCAGAAAAAGGGGATACATTAATTGCTGCATGTAGTTACTGCCATCTAATAGAAGAGCATTTCTTTGTTCTGTCTGTCACCATGCCTCACTGGCATAAATAGATGAATAAAAAGACTTTATTTCTTGGAAATACTTTTTTTTTGTTTTTTTTTTAGCAATTAAGTAAAATTGTATAATTTCCCACGGCACACCTGAAGAGCGCTCACGGCACACTAATGTGCCCCGGCACACTGGTTGGGAATCACTGCGCTTTATTGTATGCGGAACGTCACGTGACCAACACGGAAGGGCTGATTTCTTGTGTATACTATGCTAACGATGATAACTTGGATTGATTACGTGATTGAAGCCAAACTTTGTAAAACTTTTGTTTTCTTTTACGGCTTGTGTCTTCGGACAAAGTTAAATACGTGTATGTCATTTATTTATACCAGTGCCAGGCGGTGCATTTGGGACCTGGGCCTTTAGCGGAGATTTACTCTAAGTGACCCAATCCAGCCCTTTATACCACCACTATCACATCGCAATTTTACAAAATATTCAAAAGAGCAATATAACAATGCATGTCATTACAGAGAGAGAGAGATTTAATTATTTATCAATATTTATTTGGCCACTAACAATTGCTACAAGGCATGTTTCACTACGTAATGTCGAAGGAAACCCTAATAACTGCGTTCCGGTTTTTGTCTTCCGCCGTTTCATACACACCTGCTCCTGAGAGCATTTTCATCACCTGTGCCTCGTTCACCCTAATTACACCTTGCATTTAACCTCGTGTCTCATTCTTTCTCGTCGCCAGTTCGTTGTGCCTCGTCGTCGCGTTCCAGCATTCCTTGTTTCCACGTCAAAGACTCACAGTAAGACTAGACCCTGTTCCGATTGTCGACCTCGCCTTTTTGCCTCACGCTTTTGGATTGCCTGCCTGCGTACTGACCTCTGCCCGCATATTAAACCTCTCTTTTTGAAACTGTCCATTTGTTTTGGAGTCGTGCATTTTTGGGTCCTATCCTCTGTTCCGTTCGTGACAAATAACACTCGGGTACTATATTGTTAAAAGGGCACTTATACATATGTACCGCTGTGTTGCTACAGCATGCAACCAAACAAGTTCATAGTCCTGTATACAAACTATCTCTACCAACTCCATTGCAAATCTCGCTCCTCCAGGCACTGTGACATTACCACCCATGCACAAACCATGTGACAGCTCCATCCATTTTCCGTACTGCTTAAACTCACTCGTGTCGCGGGCGTGCTGGAGCCAATCCCTGCTATCTTCGGGCGAGAGGCTCAAATAACCATAGTACACACATGAACATGAAACAACAAATGCTTACGGTACCCAAATTTAATAGATTAACCCTTTTATAGGGCACTCATGAAAATTAAAAATCAGAGTCAGCTTTGTTGGCCTATTATGTTTCAAGACACACAATGAATTGATAGGCGCCAGTGAAGAGAAGCGGAACGGAAAATGGATGGACGGATAGTTGGAGCCACTCTAGTATAACAACAAACAGCCACTATGACGAAATATACATTTGGGACATTAAAAACACGAGTGTGGAGTCATTGAGCAATGAGAGTGTACCACCAGTGCGGTGATGCTGATATAATGGCAATTGTGCAAATGATGTAGAGTACTCAAGCAATTTACAGCAGTTGAAAGTGACTAATAGTGCAATGATCTGGTACAGTGACGACTGTGCAACGGGTGCAGAGTTCTCAAACACAAGTGGACAACTGCGGGCAAGCCAGCCTCCACTCGTGAAGAAGAAATCCTACAGGAACGTCAATGCTTCGGATTTTAAATAATTATATTAAATAAGATCTCTGTTATAACGCAACTAGGAATGCAACCAGCAAGGTTCATTTGAATCTTGAGATGCATTAAAAATAAAGTTTATTTGATATCTGCATACATGACTGCAAGTACCTGTATATCGTTTTTCAAAAAATTTTAAAAAAATAATCCCATTAGTATCGCAAGACCAGTCCAGATCTGTGGGACATTAGACAACCAAGGACTCCACTAAAATAGGTTTGATAAAGATCTGATATTGTATTTCAAAATAAATGTATCTGAAGACCAAACCAGGTCTTCACCAAAATAGGTCCCACCCAAATCTGATGTGGCATTTCAAAATAAACTTCCCCTGAACTCTGCATAGTTCAAATCAATACCCATTCTTTTAAGAAAGGATTAGAAATAATCCCGTTGGTATCGCAAAACCTTTCCCTTTCATACATGTAGGAGACAATCCCAGGATGCTACTACATTACTGCCATCGCCATTTGATGTAGTATCATAGATACTACATACTACATACATATATACCCCAGATTGTTTTATCATTAAATATGATTTGGGATTTTTTTTTTGCTATCAAAATGAACACTTTAACCCCTCATACATATGACACTGTTCTTATTCATATATATTACAACATTTCACAAAAACAGTCAATTATGAAATGGTTTTCTGTTTCTGCAACATAGAAAGAAGATTGGGCTGAACATGTATTGTAGCTGAGAGTTTGTGGGTTTCCATGACAACAGAAGACTGTGTACTCTCTGTATGATTTGACTGTTTAATGTTTATATATTTATATACATACGTATTTACCTTTGTGGTCAAATTTGTCTGTTAAATCTGTTTGAATGTTTTCATGGAAAATATTTTAAGAACAACTTCCTGTTTGGGTAAAATCTACCTGATGCCACGAGACAGTCTGAGAGAAATGAGAGAGTATGATCTCGTGGATTACTTCTATTATCTATGATTGTCATTTATCTACTGGCGCTTTTTAAAGCGCACGTTAGCTGAATCATTTTATTTTATTGAGCTTTGTGTAAAACAAAGTGAAATTGGGGATGAGATCCTGCCCCAATTGGAGGAGTTCAAGTACCTCGGGGTCTTGTTCACGAGTGAGGGAAGAACGGAACGGGAGATCGACAGGCGGATCGGTGCGGCGTCCGCAGTGATGCGGACTTTGTATCGGTCCGTTGTGGTAAAGAAGGAGCTAAGCCCAAAGGCGAAGCTCTCGATTTACCGGTCGATCTACGTTCCTAACCTCACCTAGGGTCACGAGCTGTGGGTCGTGACCCAAAGAACAATATCCCGGATACGAGCGGCCCAAATGAGTTTCCTCCGCAGGGTGTCCGGGCTCTCCCTTAGCGATAGGGCGAGCAGCTCGGTCATCCGGGAGGGGCTCAGAGTAGAGCCGCCGCTCCTCCGCATTGAGAGGAGCCAGATGAGGTGGCTCGGGCATCTGTTTAGGATGCCTCCAGGACGGGTTAGGGTTAACCCCGGTGAGGTGTTCCGGGCACGTCCCAACGGGAGGAGACCACGTGGGCGACACGGGACACGCCGAAGAGACTACGTCTCTCGGCTCGCCTGGGAACGCCTCGGGATCCCCTCGGAAGAGCTGGAGGAAGTGGCTGTGGAGAGAGAAGTCTGGGCTTCCCTGCTAAAGCTACTGCCCCCGCTACCTAACCTCGGGTAAGCGGAAGAAGATGGATGGATGGATCAAGACACCGGGGTAGGTTTTAGAACAGTTCGTGCATTTGCCTCTCACTTTGTAAGGGTTAACTTCGCCAGCTATCAGTTCCAGAGTTAACAATTCCTAGGTATTGTTCACCTCAGCCATTCTAGTATAAGGAATGACGCATCGTGGACATTTCGCAACATGTGGATCAGCTGACGTTCATTAAATACTTTGCCTGCTAGTGACATTAATAGGCTACATCACTCTAACCATTCTAAGGGTGGCAGATTGCCACTTTAAGCAGCAGCAGACATACGACTAAAAACGCAACCAGTTTAACTATTAAACCATGTCTGTACAAAATAACACATAAAAGGTGCATTTGAACACAGTCCAAATGTAACACAGTAATTATAACTATAGCAATCCATTCTGAGAAACAGCTCATGCAAATTTTCCTGGTGTTACACTATTATCGACCTTGACATTAATTGCGACCGGAAGTTACCATAAGGTTATCCAGCGGCCGTTTTAATTGTATTTTATTCTTTTTTTTAAATCTATTTAAAGTCACCTGGACCTTTTTCCTCCCACAAAATACACATTTAATAAAAAATGTCACATCACGTTTAACAGGGCCAGCCAACAGGACGTAACGTGCGCGATGACGTCATTCAGCAGTTGCAGCCAAGCAGGAGTCATGGCGCCCATGCGGCTCAAACGTTCGAAAGTGTGGTTACACTTCACAAAAAAGGATGACAACAGGGTGACTTGCAACACTTGCGCAACGGAAATTTCCTCAAAGGGAGGAAATACAAGCAATATGAAAAAGCATTTGCAAGCACGGCATGCCATCAACTTGGCAGAATCTCAATTTGGCTGCAGGCCGGCCGGCAAAGGTAAACACGTCCTCTGCTGTTCATACTGAAGCTAACTAACTAACTAACCCTAACCCATAATGTTAGTGCCTTTTGCCTCATTATGAAACATGTTACTACTAACAATTAATGCCTTTCAAAAAGGAGAATTTGTACAGAAATGTTGTTAGAGGTTAGGAAAAGGGAACAAAGAAAAGTAGCAGCCCGGGCATAACCTGCGGCCGTACAAACCTCTATTGCCCGGTTCTTTTATTCTGGTCGAGGTAGAACTTCAATGATGAGGCCGAATGAAAAGGTTAAGAATTTATTCGAAAATACAAAGTCAAACAATAAGTTGGTGAAGATTCGGCGCAGGGCTCTCCTCCACTTGGTTCCGAACAACGCCCATGGACGAGAGACCGCAAAAGTTCTAGTCCGCTTGTTTTATGTTTGGGGTCCGTTCGGAAATTCAGTCCGATGTTCCCACCGCGCCACGAGACGGAGCGTGTTCCACTTTCTATAACTTTACTACTGACCGTGTTGGCTATTGCTAGGGATGCGTCAGTACATACGCCATATTGAATGTGTCAGTTTTACTTATATCGAGTGGCACACACACGACCAACGCTCTTGAGTTACCGAAGGTTCCGGGTTGCGGTGAGCGCGCCCGGAGTGAACTTCCCAACACACCCTATGTTGATATGCTGTACGTTTGTTGCGTCGTTGCGAGTAAGTGTAATGCAATTTTATGTTTATAAGGATATCTGGATGTGTATCTGTAATGCGCTGTATCAAATAAAAGTGTATGCAGTGTTGTGTAAGCATGCAGCCAATAATTTCTAACAATGTTGAACATGTTACTGAACATTCTTGTGTAATTGCCACATAATATATAGTTTGTATTTTTTCAAATTTCTTCAGAAGAATATTTAAGAATTTTTATTTATTTTTATTTTTTTTTGCATGGGGACCCCTGGTATCCCATTGTGGCGACCAAGCCTGTGGGCCTCTTAAGATCTCACTGTTGGGTTTGTAAGGTCATGTTAGTTCTAAACTAAACAAGTTGATTCTAATCGACCTGTTTGTACTCCTTTTTTCCAAATGAGAATCGACATAAAAGAATCCAATCATTAAGCAGTATCGATTATGGATTTGGAATGGGATGAATCTTCCCATCTCAATTTCCCTCACACACTCTTTATATTTTTTCATTTCTAGTTACAGATGAACCTGATCAGGCAGATGGGGGGGAACAGGAGGAGGGTGAAGGAGAAGAGGAGGCTGCTGCCTCTGCCCCTCAAAGACTGCTTGGGGGTATGTACATAAAACACTTGGATTGAATTTTATAGGGAATAAGTATACCCTGTATATGCAACTAGTGCTGTATTCCATACTTTTAATTTTTGGTTCAACCTTTGTTGTTGTCTGGGCTCTGATTTCAATATTTTAACATTATAACTGGTTTGGGTTTAAATACTTTTATCTTGTATTGAGTGTTGTGTACTGTGTTGCTGTATTTTGTGAAATTTTGTATTCATTTTAAGCGCCGTTAACCTGCAGGGTGCAGATGGAAATTCAGCTACTGTGGGTCGAAGAACCGGTGGAAAGCGGGTTCTTTGGCAGAAAGAGAAGAGGAAAGCACAGAGCCGACAACTGAATGTGGGGACTATGACAGGAAAAGCTGGGGAGCTGATTGACATGATGATTAGGACAAAAGTTGATATATTGTGTGTCCAGGAGAGCAGGTGCAAAGGCAGTAAGGCGAGAAGTTCAGGGGCAGGGTTCAAATTATTTTACCCTGGTGTAGCTTGGCAGAGAAATGCAGTAGGCGTGATTTAAAAGGAAGCGTTAGCTAATAATGTCTTGGAGGTGGAAAGAGTATCAGATCGAGTGATGAGGCTGAAACTTGAACTCGAGGGTGTTATGTATAATGTGATTAGCGGCTATGCCCCACAGGTAGGATGTGACTTAGAGGTGAAAGAAAATTTTTGGAAGGAGCTGGACGACGTAGTTCTGAGCATCCCAGACACAGAGAGAGTCGTGATTGGTGTAGATTGTAATGGACATGTTGGTGAAGGAAACAGGGGTGTTGAAGAAATGATGGGTAAGTACGGCATCCAGGAAAGGAACTTGGAGGGACCGATGGTGGTAGACTTTGCAAAAAGGATGGAAATGGCTGTAGTGAACACCGTTTTTCCAGAAGAGGCAGGAACATAGGGTGACCCGCGAGAGCGGAGGTAGAAGCACGCAGGTGGATTACATCTTATGCAGACGATGTCATCTTACCGACTGTAAGATAGTGGTAGGGGAGCGTGTGGTTAGAGAGCAAAGATGACAAATCTGGTCGTGGGGAGGAAGATTAAGAAGACAAAGGCAGAACAGAGAACCATGTGGTGGAAGTGGAGAAAGGAAGAGTGTTGTGCAGCTTTTCGTGAAGAGGTGAGACAGGCTCTCGGTGGACAGGAGGAGCTTCCAGGAGACGGCACCACAACAGCCGAGGTGATCAGAGAGACAGGCGGGAGAGTACTTTGTGTGTCTTCTGGTAGGAAAGGGGAGAAGGAGACTTGGTGGTGGAAGCTCAAAGTACAGGAAATCATACAAGTAAAGAGGTTAGCTAAGAAGAAGTGGGAAGAAGTGGGACACTGAGAGGACCGAGGAGAGGAGAAAGGAATACGTGGAGATGCGACGTAGGGCGAAGGGCAAGGTGGCAAAGGCCAAACAAGAGGCATATGATGACATGTATGCTAGGTTGGACACGAAAGAAGGAGAAAAAGATCGACACAGGTTGGCCAGACAGAGGGATAGAGATGGGAAGGATGTGCAGCAGGTTAGGGTGATTAAGGATAGAGATGGATATGTGTTGTCTGGTGCCAGTAGTGTGGTGGATAGATGGAAACAATACTTTGAGGAGTTGATGAATGAGGAAAATGAGAGAGAAGGAAGAGTAGGAGAGGCAAGTGTGGGTCAGCAGGAAGTAGCAATGATTAGAAAGGAGTAGGTTTGAAAGTCACTAAAGGCGATGAAAAATAGATAGGCAGTGGGTCCTGATGACATTCCTGTGGAGGTATGGAAGCATCTAGGAGAGGTGGCTGCGGAGTTTTTGACCAGCTTGTTCAACAGAATTCTAGCGGGTGAGAAGATGCCTGCGGAATGGAGGAAAAGTCTCCTGGTGCCCATTTTTAAGAACAAGGTTGATGTGCAGAGCTGCGGGAACTATAGAGGAATAAAGTGGATGAGCCACACAATGAAGTTATGGGAAAGAGTCGTGGAGGCGACACTCAGGACAGAAGTGAGGATTTGCGAGCAACAGTATGGTTTCATGCCACAGGTGCATTATTTGCCTTGCGGATGTTGATGGAAAAGTACAGAGAAGGTCAGAAGGAACTACATGGTATCTTTGGGGATCTAGAGAAAGCCTATGAAAGAGTACCCAGAGAGGAACTGTGGTACTGCATGCGGAGGTCTGGAGTGGCAGAGAAGTATGTTCGAATAGGACTGATGTTATGTGACAGAAGAGTCTCTGCTCAGATGAAGGGCAACGTTTAGAAGACAGTGGTAAGGCCAGCCACGATGGACGGATTAGAAACAGTGGCACTGAAGAGACAACAGGAAGCAGGTTAAATGAAGCTGTTGAGGTTCTCTCTAGGAGTGACCAGGTTGGATCAAATTAGAAATGAGCTCATCAGAGGGACAGCCAAGGTTAGATGTTTTGGAGACAAAGTTAGAGAGAGCAGACTTGAATGGTTTGCACACGTCCAGAGGAGAGAGAGAGAGAGTAGTGGTAGTAGAAGGATGATGATGATGAGGATGGAGCTGCCAGGCAAGAGAGCGAGAGGAAGACCAAAGAGAAGGTTGATGGATGTCGTGAGGGAAGGCATGAGGGCAGTTGGTGTTGGAGAGGAGGATGCAGGAGATAGGCTCACATGGAAAAGGCCACTCCTAACGGGACAAGCCCAAAGAAAAAGATTCTTATTAAAAAATATCAACTTCACAAACTGTTTTTTTCCATTTCCTACAGGAAACAGGAAATGTAAAAGGAGCGCAGGACGAAAAGCGCCCGAAATTGAGGAATATCTTCTCCGTCTCCTCAAGCGACGTGCAAACTTTACTCCACCGCCCCCATGCGAGGATGAGCTGTTCATGATAAGCCTGATTCCTTCCTTGAAAAGATTGCCGTCCGAGCGGAAGGAATATGTCAAATTTCAATTTCATAAATTAATATATGAAGCCAGCACCGTTACTTTAAATTTGGATCAGTTGGATCATTAAATAATGTCCGGCTGGGAAGTAATTAGGCTTTATGTTTTTGTTTTTGGCTGAATGTTGTTGAGTTTCAAACATTTTGGGTATAAATCCACTTTATTTTAGTCCTTGGTTTGTTGTGTTCTGCATGTTTTTGGACAAAAATACAGTTAATAATACGTAAAGAACCTGATGTGCCTTACCTTATGTCAGTTTTATTTCAGCTTTTACAGTGTACGAACAGTTCTATGTTCAATTACCTGCTAAATGTCACTATGTTCTTTGTGATATGAATATGACTTGATGCGTACACAAACGGGTACAATCATTTTGGTGCTATTAAAGTAATATTGTTGGACGTTTGCTCAAAAGTATGTGAACCCTGACAGCCTCTGTTGATGAGGTCGTCGTTGGCAGCAACTCTTTCCAGACCTGGCGGTGTTTCTACTGCTTCCAGCAGATGCCAGGGTTGTTTCCCGCAGACACAGGTGGCCTTCACACACTCCTGGAACTTCGCTACATCCTCCGCTGAGCAGAAATCCGAATCCGAATCAGAATCGTCTTTATTTTGCCAAGTTTGTCCAAAAAACACACAAGGAATTTGTCTCCGGTCGTTGGAGCCGCTCTTGTACGACAACAGACGGTCAATGCTTTTGAGACATAACGACATTGAGAAAAACACTGAGCAAGAAAAGCTTGCTAGTCATCTGGTAATGGTACTTTTTTTTTTTTTTTTTTTTTTGACAATTGTGCAAAAAGATGCATAGTCCTCGAGCAGTTTGAATAACTAATAGAGCAATAGTCTGGCTCAATGACCATTGTGCAAAGGGTGCCGAGACTTCAAGGAGTGGATGCGGTTTAAAAAGGGGGAGGGGGTTGGCCGGAGGAGAAGTAAAACAACACTAGCCTGAATTCAACTCAAACGATCCCAAAGGCATTCTCCGCCACCGGTCGAGTTCGGGAGGGACGCGAGTCGAACATCTGTCCTCCGGTGGGAGGATGCGTCCCGGGAACGGCCTCATCGGATATCTCCAGAATGGAAATGCCTCATCCGCCACAAAGATACGCGACTGGGGCCCTCGGTGGTCAGTCCCCGGGAGTGGCAGTCGGAGGGTGCCAGAGCGCAGCGCTTGACCGAAAGATGAGTCGGCCGGAGTCCCACCATCACTGCCTAATCCGTAGCCCCCAACATCTTACCGCTTGTAACCCTTTCCCGGCATCCACAACTGCCGCGCAAAACCAACGAGTACACTCCCTTGTAGTTGGAGAACTGGAAAGCTGAGTCGGCAGGGGCTCGGAGGACCACGTGCTTCCGCTACTCCAACTCCTCTGGGGCGGGCACAGCCCGAAACTCATCCACGAGGCAGGACAATCACGGAGACCGTCCCCAACGCGGAAACTGTTTGCGATGGACCTGAATGAGTTCCTTGTGGCAAAGTATCTGCAGCACATCGAATGTTAAATTGAACAGAGTTGTACTGAAGATGCTGTATGAGTCCACATACTGTACATAAAACAATAATATTGATCATTGTAAAGGTCTCGCTAGTTGAGGGAACTCGCTTATCCAAACAGCTAAACATACACACGCAAACTCCACAGACTCCAGGTGTGCTGTAAAGTTGTCTTGATATCATTTTGCCAAAAGACGACGCTTGAACGAGAAGCACCAATGAGAAAATGTAGAGCAGAGCTGTCTGCTTCAGTGAGGACAATTAACTCCTGTTCCTAACTTTTCACTGTTTTTCTTACGCACACAAATATCAGCCACAACAAGAAATGAAGCTCACAAATAATAGTCATAATATTTTACAGTCATGGCTAAAAACACTGGCACCTTCCAGAACAATGAGTGCATTCCTCATACTGGCATTTAGTGAGTAACGGATGGTAGACATCATTTTGTTCATCCCAATCGAACTCAAACAGGAAAAGTGGAGTCTGGTTTTGTGTCAGTCAGTCAGTCAGGGTTCAGGTGGAAAAAAAGAAGTTACTTTGATACAGTCAAAATGATGTTGAATTTACGACGACGACATATATGAATACGGCACATTAAGTAAATACTTAAAACATGTTGCTTGTGGTTGTACTATTTTATTGATATGTATGTAGCTCCTTAAAAAAACCTGAATTCCGATGACTTTATATCATGTTAAAGTTGTACGGTATGACAATCAATCTGATCGATGCAAACTCCATTCAGGTCATCCTTTTTACAATTTTTACAAGATCATTTTTGATACATTTATTAGCATTGTAGTAAACCTGCCGGGTGTGACTCAGTAGATATAGACAATTTGAATTTATTGTGACACACCGATTAATAACGACACAAAACTGCCACTCACCGGAGACAAACGGACGGGCGCTCTGCAGCTGAGATAGGAGTTGGAGTTGGAGTTGGCGTCCACGCGGGAAATCGAGCCGACACCTGTGATTAAGGGCTATCCGAATAAATCAACTGGGCACGGTTCATTCCCAGGTAGTGCCGGAAGCACTAGGGTGCCCCCTAGAGGCAATCGTAAACGGGGTGCGAGGGGGACGCGTGGGATGCCCGGGGCCACCGCCCTGTCTGCACGCCACTGGCACAAGTGGATCGGAGCCCTCCCGTTCCTGTTCCCGTTCCTGTCCTGTCCTTATCTCACAGGGTGCATTCCAGTACTACAGCCTCGTACAATACACAAATCCAATTATGCATATCATTATTGGTTTTGCTTCCTTTTCTCCCAGCCGGTGTCCTTTCTTTTCTCGTTGTCTGTCATCTCCCTTTTTCTTTCCCGCACCCCCCTTTAAAACCTCCTTCTGTCAGACTTCGATTTTCGCTCAAACAAAGAACCACAGCGGCGGTGTACATTTGAACTGCTCCGTCATAAAAGGGATACAGATCTCGAAAACAAAAAGTCGAGCCCGCAGTTCTCCGGTGGCGGAAGTGACGCCATAGGACCCAAGATGTCGGCTCCGCTCGAGGTTGTGTTGAGCAGCGACGCGAGCTCTCAGCTTTGGAACGTGTCCGTGTTCGACGCGCACAGCGGCTCCAGCCTGCTCTCCTACCGGGGGGGCAACAGCTCGGCCCGCACGCTCTGCGTCCTCAACGGCCAGTACCTGCTGTCCGCGCAGCTGGCCAAGAACTTCATCAACGTGTGGGAGATCCACAGGAAGGTACGCAGGCGCAGCATGGACGCGCGGTTCTCCTCGCTGGCGACCAGGTCGCGGTGTACCGCGCGGTTAGGGTTCAGCACGCCCGCGACCCTCGTGAGGAGAAGCGATGTGGAAAACCGACGGATGGACCCTCGCGTCAACTCGCACGCCAATAAATAGCAAGAATGGATTTTGGACGCTCCAGATAATGGGGGGCGGGGCGTGCGGGGCAGAGCGGGAACCCCATAGATAACGGATCATTAGCAGTAGAATCAAATGTCTGGCAGCACACGGAGTTTTCAAGGAATGCTCCAACGTACATGGCGTATGTTTAAAGATAAGTGCTGACAACCCATGCAAAGACTGGGAACAATACAGTCCTGGATTGTCGCGCTCTGGCTTCAAACTCACCACCTCCATTTTCCTGATTCTGTGGGGGCCGTGACGTCACTGCGCGGGCGCGTACACCCCATTTTATAAACGCCCTATTCCAGGCAGTGGCCATTTGGCAGAATTGCACTTCCTTGTTCATAAATAACTTCACCCAGTTCTACCAGTGTAGTGTGCAATTAGCCATGCAATATGCTCACAACTTGAAATAACACATCTTCCCTGAAGTATAAATGCGCTTTCTGTTATTTGGGCAACGTGTCTGGCACCCACGCACGTCGTGTTGCGAGGCAGCGATGAAACGGACGAGATCCGCGGCCTCGCACCGGCGGATAGAGAAGCTGCCGGAGGTCCAGCGCAACAGCGTCAGTGCCGTTAGCCTCCTTGCCTCCGGGGGCACCGGAGAGCGTCGCGCGGCTTCGATGGTTGAATTTTAAAGCAGGGAAAATTGTCCCGGCCATTATGCCGGCTCAGTGGCTGCTTCTCTGCAGCCCGTGAAAAGCGTGCGGTCGCTGGAGAGGAGGAAGGTGCTACGTGTATTTGATTGACAGGAGAGCTCTCGGCGACACGCCCGCAGCGTCTCCAAACCGAAAGCGGGTCTCGATTCACCACCATTTGGAAGCCTGATTTCACATACTTTGCAATTTTTATCATTCATTCATTGTCGAGGTTGTTACAAAGGTTCTACTCTGTGATCAGGTTAAAGACTTTTTTTCCTTCTCCTGTTTGGTTGCACTTGAAGGTTCTTGACGAGTGACGTTTGACCCACAAACATCTAACGGTCACTTTTCCATGATGTCATTCTAAAACGTTAGCAATAAATAAACCCCAAAAATCTGTGACATCATGCTTGTGCCTCCCACTCCAGGCAAGACTAATAGATTGACGCTCAATCCAACTGTTGCACGGATGCAACTGTTGGATTGAGTGTGGCCAACCAATCGATTGTTTGCACAACTCCAACGACCGTTCCTGTGCGTCGTTCGTGACTTCCTGTTCGGTGGTGGCTTACAGGAGCAGCTCCAGCAGAAGATCGTTTGTCCGGGTGCGGTCACGTGCATCAGCGCCTCCACCGACGGAATCTTCTTGGCGGCCGGTGTGGCCGAAGCCGTTTATTTGTGGGAGGTGAACCGCCGTCTTCTTGTCGTCCGCTCGTCAGATCCCGCCGTCGTCCGCTCACGATGTCGATGTTGACGAGCGTCGCGCTGCTCTCTGATTGGTCAGGTGTCCACAGGCAAGCTGCTGTCCGTGGTCACTCGCCACTACCAGGACGTCACCTGCGTCAAGTTCACTGATGATGGTAGCCATTTTGTTTCTGGGGGGAAAGACAGTGTGGTTCTGGTGTGGAGTCTCAGCAGGTAGTCTCACTGTGTGTGATCGATTTTCACGTATCGGTCACCTTTGAGAAATGAACGTCTCTCAACCTTTCACCCAAATCCCGTGCGTGCGTTGTGCAGTGTGATCCAAGTGGAGTTAAGCCACACCCCCGAGCCTCGCCACATCCTGTCCCGTCACTCTCTGCCAATCACAGACCTCCACTGTGGCATGATGGGAGTGCAGGCCCGTGTCGCCACCGCGTCCTTGGACCAAACTGTGAAGGTCAGACTGAGGTCAGCGTTTCCACCATTTCTTTTGCAGAACCTTCTTGCTGAGCGCGCACGCACGCGCGTGTGTGTGTGTGTGTGTGTGTGTAGCTGTGGGAGGTATCTTCGGGTGAGCTTCTCCTCTCGGTCCTCTTTGATGTGGAGATAATGGCTGTGACCCTTGACCCCTGTGAGTACTTCCTGTTCTGTGGCGGAAGCGACGGGAACATCTTCCAGGTTTCTCTGAGCACTCAGGTCAGTCAAGTCTGCTATTTGATTGAGCGCACGCGTGACCCCCGTCGTGGGAGCGCTTTATTTGTCGACGATGTTAGTCGCATGTCTCGATCGTCGGGCAGAATCCTCGCAACTCCAAAAGAGTCACTTTCCAGGAAAGCCAAGCCAAGACACGACATTTGTTGAGTCATTAACATTGCTTCGTCGTCGAAGAAAACAAACCATTTTCGACACTTTAGCTTGGTCAATAATTTGTAAAAATAACAGACCCATGTGGGGACTGATCCAAAGTATCGATTTGGGGAAAAATATGAAATCAGCCAAATGTGGACATGAGGTTTGGGCCCAATGCCAGCGATATGAAACGTACTGTAGGTGTCATGTAAAAGCTGAGTTGAAAACAAAATAAAAAGCAGCAATGTAACAAACATGGTGGCACACTCCCACGCGCAACTTGACGCTTGCTGCTGCTTCCACCGGAATATTTCCGGTCCTATTCTGAAGGAGAAACAGTCGTGGAAGCTTTTCGTTGCCGTTGGGGGGAATTGTGCGGAGAGCAAACAAAATGCCATCTTACTGAAGCGAGCATGCAGCGGATCATTCAAGTGATTTGAATGAATTCTTCAGCTGCGCCTTGAGATACGAGTGACCCGACTTACTTCATTTTTTTGCCGGTGGGGAGCTTTGACTTGCGAGCTTAAAATTGGGATATGAGCGCTGTATGGTGGCAGCGAAGTCAACTCGAAAAATTGAAAATGCGTGGCGCATTATGAAGCGTAAAATACGACAACGGAGACCCCGGACTGTTGTACGGCTGAAGCTGTACATCGAGTAAGAATGGGAAAGAATTCCACCTCCAAAGCTTCAACAATGAGTGTCCTCAGTTCCCAAACGTTTATTGAATGTTGTTGAAAGAAAAGGTGATGTAACAAACGCAGTGGCAAACACGACCCTGTCCCAGCTTTTTGGGAACGTGTTGCAGCCAGAAAATTCTAAGTTCATGATTATTTGCTAAAAACAATCAAGTTGATCAGTTTGGACATTAACTATCTTGTCTTTGTCGTGTATTCGATTAAATATGGGTTGAACATGATTTGCAAACCATTGTATTCTGTTTGTATTTATGTTTACACAACGTCCCAACTTCATTGGAATTGCCGTTGTATCTAAAACAGCCAAACTGTCTAAAGAGAGGCCATGCTAGCTTGATGCTAATGCCAGTTAGCATCTATGTTTAGGGGTGTTCACCCTTTAAGCAACAGATTGAACACAAATGGCTGAGCAACAACATGTAGACAGACAATTGAACTGTACTCAGGCATGTGTTCTTTATCCTCTATGTAGAACGTCAATATTAGTGCAGTACTGATGAGCTCAGAGAAGAGTTGAGACAATATCATGACTCCCACGCCCCGCTGCAATATGATTGGCTGCTGCAGAGGCAAGGACTGCCTCGTGTTCAAGTGGGATCCATAGAAACGGCTCAATGAACAGTATATTAGCCATCTGGCTTATACTGCCCCCGGGTGGCCAGTGTGGGGAAACTGGGAGGAGCAGCATTGAATTGATGCAGTGACACAAAAACTGTTTCATCCCATTTATTGCTGTCATGACTTTGTTTTTATAAAGTACAACATTATGGAAAGCTATTTTTCCTCCTTTGTTTTTGCAGGGAAGGTTAGAATGGATTAAGAACTAAGGATTAAGGATTTTCATTCATTCGATAAGAAAAATAGGGTTTGAGTAACGAGTGGTCACGCAACGAATTCAACTCATATCTCAAGGCTCTCGTATACTGTTGCGCGTCAACACAACGCAACCTTGATTGTTCAAGTCGTTTGTTAAAAAATGGCTCATTTCTTTCGCATGGTGTGGACACACACAAGATGGCCGCCAGCTGTGAAAAGGCTCAATAGCTGACAGAAGCTAATGAGTGCGGGCGGCAAGTCATCTTCCGAGATTGTTTTCGAAGGTCGCAGAGCCACGAGTGGGGTCATAAAGAGATGAGCTGACTCGGCAGTTACATTGGCGCGAATGAATCTTTTTTTTAATGCTTAACTTCGACTTTTGTTTCATCTGCACACACTTTGTTAATGCTCTGTTTCATCTGTACGCAAGCGTACCTTCGCAACTGACAATCCCTTTTTGACAAAACAAGGCCACTCAAATGCATCTCAGCTAAATGGTCGTTGTCTAAAAACAGCTTGAGGCGACGGAATGCTGCACGCTTTCTGCGCAGTGAGGAAGAGGCGGAGCTTTGCTCCATCCCTCACACAGTCGGAAGTGTTCTCGAGCAATTTTCGACACTTTGTCAAAACGACAGCTCGCTCTTAAGGATTATTGACAAAATGGAAAATCCAGCACAGCGATCTCACACTAATCGTCGCCAACGAGTTGAAGAAGGGCGCCGCCGCACACGGCTCCTCGTTGATTTCACAATTGGCTGGAAAACGTCACGTCGTGCGTTCGTTTGTTTGCGGCAGGGCGCGTCGGCCGACAAATCGTTCCCGTGCGACGGCGCTGACGGGAAGCAGATGTTTAAAGGTCACAGGTGAGCATTTCCGCCGGAGGATGTTGTCTGGCGAGACGTTGCCGTGGTGACAGGTGCGTGTGCGTGCTCCTCGCAGGAAGATGGTCACCTGCCTGTCGGTTTCCACGGACGGGACGCTTCTGGTGTCGGGATCGCACGACGAGTCGGTGCGACTTTGGGACATTCAAAGCAAGCAATGCGTCCGTTGCTTTGCCCACAAAGGTAGGCTGTGCGACGTTCTAACAAACACCTCATTTCTCACCTGGAATAGCTTGGATGTCTTCAAGGATGCGTAACAATTACGTAGTCACATTGAAAATTTTGAGAGTGAAAGCGGAGGGGCGGCCGTCGTCAGTCAGCGACGGAAGACGGGCCGGTGCGGAGAGGTTTTGGTTGGCTGTCGACGTAAGGAAGTGCCTAACTCAAGTCCTGATTTAAAAAAAAAAAAAAAAAAAAAAAAAAAAGGGTATCACTGAGTCAAACTTGGAATAGAATGGCTAATAGGAAAGTAGTAATTGTTGTTTTTCGAGCTTGCAACGTCGCAACATACAAGCAAGTGTCCTTGCGCTGACACTGCATTTTTCCAAAGTCCATTTGTTGGCTCTCCCATGTCGATGCTTTGGTGGCTGCAGCCATCGAAGATTTTTACAAGCCACGATTACTTCAAGTCATTGAATAATCACGATCGAATCTTTTTAGAATCGATTATCCTATAGATAATTAGTCAAGTAACAAAATCAGCCTATACTCAACGGCTAGCATTCACCATGGGCATTAGCGCGCTAGCTGTTACCAATCCGTCCGTCCATTTTCTGTACCGCTTGTCCTCACGCGGGTCGCGGCGTGCTGGATGCCATCCCAGCTGACTCTGGGTAAGAGGCGGGGTACACCCTGAACTGGTCGCCAGCCAATTAGAGACAAACAATCATTGACACTCACATTTGCACCCACGTGCAATGTAAGACTACCACGCATGTTTTGGGGATGTGGGAGGAAACTGGAGTACTTGGAGAAAACTCACGCAGGCACAGGGAGAGCATGCAAACTCCACACAGGCGAGGCGGGATTTGAACCCGCGTCCTCAGAACTGTGGGGCAGATCTGCTAACCGGTCGGTCACCATGCCGCCTCGCTAGCAATGACAATTTTAGGGACGGAAAAAAACCCACTAACGACCATTCAGCTCACTCATGCTGGACATCATGTTATATGTACATTACACATCTTAAAGTGTCTTAAAAATCACTTAAAGACGTTCCTTTTTGGAAAAGTTTATCAGTGGCCCAACAGTGCGTCCGTCTGCGATGTCTGTGTGAAATATTGGTTCCGGGCGTAATATTTTGTTTCTTTGTCTTTTTTTTGGGTCCCGGCGGAGCTTCGAGGCAGAAATTCTGTGTCAACCTATTTTTCAAGTCGACTGGTGCGACTGGCCGAGTTTGGTTTTTTTTTCTTCCCCAGCCTTAATCGTGTCACAATTCAAGTTCAGTGTAAAAATTTTATAGATGAGTTTATAAGCTGATCATTATTGTTTATTTGCTATTCGTTAACGATCAAACAAAAGCAAAAATAATTAATGAGTGCAGAATATGACACAATGGAGTGATGACATACTCGCAATCTTCTCGAAAGTGAGAGCGACTCCTTTCGTTCCGATTCATGCGAACCAAGGGCTACTCGTTTGCTAGCCACTTCTGAGCTTCAGGTTCACATCCACATTATTCAGACTACTGCGGCAAATAACCATTTTCATTAAACTTTCCACCGATCTGACCGGTATCGGCCGATAATGAGCATTTTATGCTGATCGGTTTTAATGTCATAATTCCGCCGGAGGATGTTGTCTGGCGAGACATTGCCATGGTGACAGGTGCGTGTGCGTGCTCCTCGCAGGAAGATGGTCACCTGCCTGTCCGCAAAAGACATTTAAGGCCTCTTTCTACTCCGGCGGCCGACAACGCCCGCATTGCATCACGTGACCAACGAATTGCCCCGCGCAGCACCTCCTCGTCGCTTGCCGCGCACCCGACAAAAATAGTCGCTGCGCGTCGAACGCCGCGGAGATCATCTCTCGTGATTGGTCCGTTTGAGTCACATGCTGCGATGACGTACCAGCGTGCCCCTCGGTTCTACATACCATCTACGTCGGCGCCTTCTCGATCGATTTTGCAGCATAATTAAACGTATCATCTGGTCATCTAGGTCCATTGGTTCTGTCGCGGTCGCCATTCTTGTTGCTTTGTTCCTTGTTACTGAAAGGAAAGTAAAAACGGTTACCGGAAACTCCACCCTGTGGCGTCCTAGCCGATACCAGGATACTGCAGCACACTTTCAAAACAGCGCGCGTGGGTTGCCGCCATCGTGTATAGTATATTTGAATCCAAAAGCTGGTTTATTTTTGTAAATGTAAATATCTGACCACCAATAAAGTTATTTCAAAACAAAAACCTGTCGGCGGTTTGGGACAGACAACGTAATGCGTGGATCGGACGACAAGACAAATTTGGTCTTTCATGATTGCACTATGTCAGACTACTGCAATAGAATCTTGTATTCCGATACCACCGTCGTTTACGATCACTGGGCTTTATCTTCTCAACTCAAACGTGACCGGATACACTCGTTACCATGGCGACGACAACAATACTGGATCACGCTGTGTGTTTATAAGAACAAAATGGGGGAAAATGTGTGTTGGCGGTCACCGGTGTTCGGGAGAGGACGTTCGTTTAAGGCTTCCTCGAGGTACGTTCACGTACCGTGAATACGATACGACTCGCAAGCAGGCAACGAAATGTTATGTAGCCTAGCAAGCTAGTGCTAGCACTAGCGGTTGTAAGCGAACATGCAGTGCTCTAAAGTTTTGGTGTGTGTGAAGTCATTTAATTAGAGTAAGTTAGCACCCATTATTTGTGTCACGTTGTAATGTTGCTTTGACCTGACTGATTAGAATCCACGATGTGACGAGAGCACTGATTTCCAACCGAGGCACATATTTGACTATTGAAAAATCTCACGGCACAGCAACAAACAGAAATGTCACAAAAGGTGGATGCGTTCATGACTGTATAAACTTCCTGCCATCTAATAGAAGACCATTCATTTGTTCTGTCTGTCACTATGCCTCACTGGCATAAATAGATGAATGATTTATTGTAAATATAACTTTTTGAGCAATTAAGTACACAAGTATATACAGTAAGCGAACAAGCCATTTATATGGACACATCTGCTCATCTTTTTAACCCTAACCCAAAAATCCTGATTGCGTAAAGCCTCATTTTCATAATAGATTAAACTGACTTATTTTTCCATCAATTAACTATGATTCAATTATTGTCCGAAAATCGGGCAAAATGTTGATTGTTTTCTAAAGTAAAAGCTGTTTGCAAATGTCTTATTTAGCGGAAAAAAAAAAAAAAAAAAGAATCGGTCTGCTTTCATGGAGGATGACAGAAGTCTGAGAATATTTGGACAATTTCAAGTCTGCAGCCTTTTTCTTTCTGCTCCGCGTTCAGGCCCGGTGACAAACGCCACGATCACCGTGGCTCCGGCCAATATGTTCCTGCCCGACTCACGCCCCTCTGTCCACCTGCCGCGTTTCAGCCGCCACCAGTTGGAGGGCGACGGCGGCCAGTCGGGCGAAGTGTGCGTCCGCCTCGGACTCCACGCTCAGGTAACGTCGGTCGGGTGTGGCTCGACTCGTTTTTATCAATTAGTCGGACTGTATTTATAAGGAGCATTTGTGGGCGTGGATTTGTAATTGTTCGTAGTTGAAAGCGCGTCCCCTGCTCATGTGCACCACTTACACAAACAACAGGGCTGCCAACAGAGGGGGGGCTATCGGTACGCTTGACAAAATGAGTCCTTTTACCTGCTGCTGTAAAATCGGAGGTTATTTGAAGGCCAAATGGACCCGCCCCATTTTCTTTTGCTACTTGCAGGAAGAGGAGCCGGCCTATCTGCAGAAAGCCGAGAGGCTCAATTCCTTAATGAACACCGTCACGGACAAGGTGAGCACCTGTTGAGGTTGTACAACGCAACAGGAAGTGGACTGTGGTTTTCACCAGATGTTTGTCGTTCTTTGTCCCAAGTGGCTTTTCGGAGATGGCGAGAACACCAAAGTGCGCGTGGTAGAGTTGGAAGAGGAAGTTCAAACGCTGAAGAAGGTCAACAAAGATTTGTACGACTTCTCCAGTCAGCTGCTGACAAAACCCACGTGAAGACTTTAGTAACGATGACAATTAGTGCTTTCTTTTGTGACGACAACATTCTAGTTTTTGGTTGTTTTTTTGCCTCTCGCTTCCTGTCCACCTTGCATCAAGTCGTGATTCCCAGAAATAAAACAGACATGCGTTGGTTGGGGTTAAGTAGCATCTTGATCACGTCTATCAGGGTTAGCCTTGCCTAAAGTATGAACCCTAACCTAATCTAGCAACCTTTTTGAAAGGGAGCGCTATTTCTTGGGTAGCCATTAATGCCAAGGGTTACCAGTTTGATGCACACTTGTGAATGATTATGCTTTTATTAAAACAGAATGAAGACACTGATCATGTTCACAGTTAACTGATTTCCCGTGGTAGGGAACAAATATCACACACATTGAGAATTGACAATAGAAGTGTAGCTAGCGTATGGTCCGTGTTGGCGACCAATCTTCAGCACATCTCTCGGAGTTAGCCGAACCTGAATCATCTACGCCAAACTACTCATCTACTCCTCGCTCTGTCGCCCGAGAGGGTGAAAGATGTGTCACCCTCTTGACAAGTCCAAGTGAGGGAATAAGACGCTTTCGTGAACTCGAAGGTACAAGAGTGCGCCGCGAAGAGAAGCTTCAGGCGAGTGTTGGCGGAATGCGGCGCCACAAACCTCCACACAAACAATTTTTAATCCAACGCTGCTCCCACTGCTTCATGGCGTTGCTTTTGTTGGGCGATCGGAGCATCGTCACGCAGCCGCACCTCAAAACACATGCAAGACGTTTAGTCCGCTTGCCGCCCTCGCTGACGCGGTTCGGTGCGTGGACTCACCTGGTGCAGGCCTTGCTGTCCTCTGTGGGACAAACGCCCATGTGGACACATCGCAGGTTGTCCGTCCTCTGACAGCCGGCGGTCCTGTCGCAAACACGAAATCTCAAAATACCGGAACCCGCCAGGCAATTTGTGACCCAACTGTTTCAGAAAGCCTGACTAAAACCCAATCGTACGAAAACCAAAGCAATAGTTCTCATCGCAAATCACGTAAATCCAAAAATATCTTCCATAAATAGAAGAACTATAATTTTCCATCCAGAAAACTGAAATAAACGGTACACGGACTGCACTTGTATAGCGCTTTATCTACACCAATGGGCGACTGGGAGCAAATTAGGGTTCAGTGTCTTGCCCGAGGAGACTTCGACGTGCGGACAGTCGTGGCCGGGATTCGAACCCACGACGACCCGCTCTACCTACTGAGCCACGGCCGCCCAAATACAGATGACTCATCGAGTGGCTAAGTAAACATTTAGGGGGCGCGTTTGCAAAAAAACTAACCAAAAACTTGGTCATACAGGTTAAAAATGTATAACCTGACAGTAGAATATGAAAAGGATCTTTCGGAAAATCCTCCCTCTTTGGCCTCATGAATGCCTCTAATTTACAAGTGGCCATGGCGTGACAAGAATCGTCGATCAGGACGTGAGAGCAAATAGTCTGTCAATCTTCTGCTCACGGCAGCCTCACGCACAAACAGACTAGTAGTTTCTTGGCCAGATTATTTAACTCCGGTTGGGAACCAAAGTTAAGAAGGAACTGGAAAAGCTCCCAACTTCAAATCGAGGCTCAACATATACAGTGGCGTGAAAAATTCGGATTTTGGTTTGCAGTTCCCCTACTTTCGTGTTTAAGACCATCAAACAAATGTACCCATGTAAACATAAAATGCAGTTTCTAAATGGTGATTTGATATATTACATATAAAGCATGAAGAAACTGTGATTTTACTGCATGCTTTTACTTTGAAGCTCTGGGCTTTTGACAGGATGTGTCGTTAGTGGAATACGCCTTGCCATCTTTTCGGCCCTTTTTACACAACTTACGAAATGCGCATTGATTCTGAGAAATGAATGGCCAAGTCACACACTTTTTTTTGGAACTAAAACTGAGCGCCTTGACAAAAACCAGGACAACAAAAACACCGTCGACAACAGAATCGTACGAAGACCGAGGTTCGGCTGGAATGAGTGAATGATTTCGCTCGTTTGGCCCCGGCTACAGGGGGCACCATAGAGTACAGTGAGCTACTTTGGCGGCCACTTCCTGCGTGTCTTACCTGCCGGTGCCATCCGGCGTGGCGAGCGCCGCCGATTTCCCAAAGTGTAACCTGATTGGCTGTTTGCCCTGCAGCTTGACGATGACGCCGTCGTTGACGGGCAGCCAATCCATGCCGGGGACCAGCAGCTGACTGGGGAGCAGGCAGCACTCGTCGATCAGGCTCTCGTCGGGGTCCTGGGGGGGGGCGTCGTCCCTGGCTGACGGGAGCGAGTGCAAGTTCAAAAAAGACATGACAATTACTAATTGTATTGTTTGTGATTAAACAATAGCAAATAACAATTGTGGAATATGGCACGAGAAGGAGTGGCGGTGTGCTTGCGTTTTTGAAAGTGAGAGCGACTTCTTGGCTACTAGTTCGAAGGGCTACTAGTTTGATTTTCACTTCTGAGGCAGCTTCACGTTCAATTACACGTTACTCATACTACTGCGGCAAATAACCCTTATTTTCATTATAGATTAAAAAGAGTCAGTTACTGTCAAGAAAATCGGCAAAAAATGTTGAATTGTTTTCCAAAGTAAAAGCAGATGTTTGCAAATGTCTTCTTTAAAAAAAAAAAAAAAAAAACGAGGACGACAGGGATCGGAGAAGATTCACACTGTTGAGAGGTTGAAATCAGACAATTTGGACAAGTTGAAGCTCAAAATGTTTCAACGATGAATCGATTCTCTACATTGTCAATTCATTTGATAATCGATTAGTCGACGAGTAATTGTTGCACTTCGACCCCCAAACGTGAAGCGCTACGGAAAATGGACCGCTGCCCTTTGTTTGCGTTTTTAGCACAAGAGACGGACGGCGCGCTGCACCGGCTCACGCCGACGTAAGCTTGTGATTGGGTCTTACAGCAAAGCCACAGCTTGGTGAGCAGGCGGAAGAGCAGCTGCAAACTGTCCTGGCTGTCCGACGTGGCCGTGAAGGTGGGAAGGCAGCCGGGCTTCAGCAGACCCCAGATCCGGATCATCACCAGCATCTCCCGCAGCATTCCCAGAGACGCTCCGTCCCGCATGAAACCGAAGCCGGGCCGCACCACGGAACCCTGAGCGAGACGAAAAGGAAGCGGGCCGCCCGGATCGGATCGGCTCGGCTCGGCGCGCCGCGGTCGGTCGGCCGGCCGGCTCACCTGGTTGGGGAGGTTGGCTAGCAGGTAGAGGACGAAGTCGCCCACCCACTGGATGAGCTGCTGCAGAGACTGCAGGGGCGGCCCGTCCAACACGAACTCCTCCGTCTTCAGGTTGATCATCACCTTGTCGATGTCTGCCCGCACAGCCAAAGCGTCTCATTTGTGTCGTTAGCGTCTCGCGCGCGTCAGTCGACGTGCCGGGCCGTGCCCATCTCACCTGAGTCCATGTTCTTGGCGCAGATCTCGCTCAGGCGGTCTCCTGGGCTTTTGTCGGGGGTGTTGAGGACGTGGGGTCTGAGCAGAGACTTGAGGGTGGAGCTGATGGCGATAAGCAGCAGTTTAGCGTGGAAGTCGCAGGCTCGCGCCGCCGTCGCCGTCGACAGTTTGCACAGCGACGCCTTGACCGCCACGATCCTCGTGGCCAGGACCTGCAACGCCCGTGCGTCAGTGTCCCGTAGGATTGTAGTTGGGAGCGACGGGCACGATTGCGAACCTGCTGCAGGGCCTGGTTTTGCCTCATGTACTCCTCGTGGAGTCGGTCCACCAGGTTGTGGACCATGCCGGGCTGCACGTGCAGCAGCACGTCCCACCAGTCGTAGCCCGTCACCATGCAGTACTCGAGCAAGAACAGCAGGTGGCGCAGCGTCGTGTTCATCTCCAACACTTGACCCATAGAGGGCGACACTCGCAGCATGTGCAGCTGAGGAGTGGTCGCATGACACGAATAAGATGAACGAACAATAAGAATGAATAAGAAAGCACAAACGACAGTTTCACATGTCATCATGTCTTTTTTTGGACCATTTGACACAATGCGCCTATTGGATGCTCCCCTTCAAGCACAATCCAAGCTAAATTAGCAGCGAGCTAACGAGAAATGTTGGATGGCGTATGCGATGAGTCAGGGAGGACATAAATACGTCCTGGCTCGTGATTGGCTGCGATGGAGATGATGGCATGTGGCGCTTGGTCCTTTCTGCAATGATTGTTTGATTTTGTAGGGTTAGTAAAAGCGGCGTCTGATGACGGCGCCATCGGCAATCTGCCGGTACACGTGGCTCGTTTTCTGTCTAAACGGCGCTTTTGCGCTTGAACTCTTCACTCGGCTTTCACAAAGACGCCGCACGGCGTGCGGTTACCTTGCCGTGATTGTCGACTCCGGCCAGGGCCAGCGAGGTCCAGGAGAACTGCAGGGTCTTGAAATGGAGGCCGGGCGCCCCGGTTCTTTGGCGCTTAATGGCCGACTCTTCTCCCGGTCGCTGGCTCGGACCGGCGGAGGAGGCGGAGCCGTAGAAGACGCCCATGGTGTGGAGGGACAGGCGGTGGAGGATCTGGATGGTGCCGTCGTGGAAGGCCAGAGCCAGACCTGAAGACGCAGACCGGCGGCAGTGAGCGTCGGCAATGAGGTGCGGCGGTCGAAGGTCCTTCTTACCCAGTCCGGGGCAGAACTTGGTGTCCGACGCTACCTTCAGGTCAGTGTTTGAGATGGAAATGGGCAGTTTGGGGAGAGCGACGGCAGACACTCTCTCCAGGTCATTGGTGGTGGTCAGGATCCTCCACTTCAAGATGGTGGGTTGCTTCTCGCCCACTGGAAGGTCAGAAGTGGGAGTGACAGTGTTAGCCGAGATCATAGGTCAAACGGGTTTTGGGCTCACCGACGGGCGATCGATGCTGAAAGATGTTGTTGACGGGAAGCCCCTCCTTCCTCAGCGACCAACACTCCACGATACTGCCGCTCTGATTGGATGCGCACAGCAGAACCTGAACAAGACACAACCCACACACAGCGTGTCAACTTCTCCGGGTTTCCGTGGCTGGACTTGATGTTCTGGACCGGGCAAGGAGGTCCAAACTTTTTCTTCTTCGGGGCCATCGTTTTGACAATCTTAAACTTGATCAAAACATGCTAAGGCCAATCCGTTGAGCAATTACAACCCCAATTTCAATGAAGTTGGGACGTTGTGTTAAGCATCAATAAAAACAGAATACAATGATTTGCAAATCACGTTCAACCTATATTTCATTGAATACACTACAAAGAGGAGATAGTTAATGTTCAAACGAATATGCTACGTCTAAACGTAGCATTAGAAATGGCACATGGTTTTTGTATTATCTAGACTCCAACAGCGAGCAGAATGTCTGTGGAAGTTCCAAATTGCACTCGCAGCAGTGAACTCGGTGAACCAATAACATGCTCTACGTGTGCCGTTGCCATAGAGACAAGACTCACTGACCCAATCAAAACACACAGTGTAGATGAACACTTTTCAGCTGCACGCGCCTCCCTTCCACAATGAATGTGCCGGTTGACGGCTTACGGCTGAGAAGGCCCACTACAGTTTGGGGGCCGCAAATCTGCTCTACAGTCATGCCGACTGTATATAAAAGCAAACCCCATTTTGCGAATGCTCCGTCCTCCCTTACCTTTTTTTTGGTAAATAACATTGCGTCACAGAACGCCACAAATGGATGGCGGCCTGACTTCGGACATTCCCGCTCTAACATGTAGAACACAACTTTTGGAGTGCGAAGACAGCCAAACAAGACTTGAATCTTCCTGTCAAGTCCATGAGCTCACAATTACCTGCTCAGAGTTCTCTCTGGTCAGGAACTTGAGGTGCGTGACGGCGGGGTACTTGTCCCGCCGCATCGGGTCTGTGGTGCAACGCAGGAACAAGGACGGCAGGAGTTCCGTATCGATGCGGCACTTTTCGCTCACCACGCTCACCACCACCTGAACACACACACCACGCTGTCAAGTCGCCGCCAGCTGCCGTCAGCACGCCCGCCGTCCGTGTCTGCGGACCTTGTAGAACTGGACGGGCGAAGAGCTGCTGCCGTCGGTGGCGGCCACCACGATGTTGCCACCTCCCGTGAAGGCGATGTCGGCCAGGGCCACGCGTCCTCGCAGGCGACACAGACTCTCGCCAGCCGTGAGCAGAGCGCCGCCGGGCTTCAGCAGCGACACGGTGACCAGACCGCTCACCGTTACCGCCAGCCAGCCCTCCATCGGCTTCCCGCCAAACAGAGTCAGAGACGGAGAGAACTTAACCCGAGAGAACTTCTCGCCAAAGTTTGTGGACCCCGACTGAAAGTCAAACAGGCGGCGCTTAATTTCTGAGGAAGACGGCGGCGACGGCGGCGACGGTGCGGATACCATCTCCACGTGCAGAGCCAGTTTGACGCCGTTGTGCAGCCAACTCAGCGCCACGATGGGATCTCCCTCCAGAGAACTGCTCAGAACATTTTTCCAACTGTTGACCAAGTGCTCCGACATGGACCAGCACTTGATATGCCCGTCGCCGTCTGCCGACAGCAACCTCGAGCCTGGAAAGCAAAGTTGGAAAAACTGTTTACCGCTAACGACTCTAAATCAGTCTGGCATGCATTCCAATCGCTGACCAATTACAAGCGACGATCCCCCCCCAGCTGAGAACAATAGCACACTAGCCAACGACTTGAAGACCTTCTACTGAAGATTTTGAAAAGGACCCTTTCACACCCCACACCCACCCGGCCGCACAACCGACCACAATCACTAAGACAAAATCGATCAATGCAAACTAGAACTAGCAGACATTCCAACAGCTTCTATTCCATTGCAACATGCTGTCAATTTTTTTGTCTTGAGTTTGTTGTCACATTTCTGTCGGGCCAATTATACATGACTCGTGCGCTCACTGTAGTAGTCTCGCCACACTGCACTATTTGCATATCTGTTGTTGACCAATACCGGCCCTCTCATGCCAGAGTAGCATCTGCCCCATTTGCACACTGACTGAGGAGTGAGTATCTGCAACATTTGCACAATCGACATTGTCCCAGATGATCGCGCTACTCGTCACTTTAAACCGCATCCACTCCTTGGAAGTCTCGGCGGGCTTTGCGCAATGGTCATTGCACCGGACTATTGCAATATGAGTCATTCCAACTGCTCTAAGTGCTAGAGGACTCTGCATCTTTTTGCACAATTGTCTCAAGAAAAAAAAAATATTTGATACCGGCACTACCAGATAACTCGCAACCCTTTATTGTTCAGTGACTGTTTTTTTTGTCAATGTCTTTGTGTCTCCAAAGCGTTCTCTGTCAATCGACCGTCTGTTGTCGTACTCGAGCGGCTCCAACGACCGGAGACAAATTCCTTGTGTGTTTTTTGGAAATAATTGGCAAATAAAGATGATTCTGATTCTGAAAGACTTGTTCAAACGTGACAATGACAAAGCGGTGCACATGTGGCTTTTTTTTTTATTGCTCTCCGCCATCTACGACATGGCACACAGCGAACTGCTAGCGTAAGACTTGGAGAAAGTCATCTTCCATTTTCTTCAGACAGCCAATCAGAAAGGTTCCGTTCCATGTGACAATTACGACATCCTTGGCTTGGACATCGAATTAGCACTTCAAGCACCTCAAAAATCCGACATGACAAAAAAATTCAGGAAAAAGCAATTCATGACTGACTGTTCATGGGCGATTCTACAGCTCGTCTCACCAATCATTTTCCATTTGCGCTATTATAGGTTCGTTCGGCGAAGTCCTCGGAATTTCAGCCCATACGAGCTTATTGGTGGACATTTGTAAGTAAGTTTTATCAGCCAATCGGAGAAGCAGACAGATCAAAAGGGTGGAGTAGGTGTGTTGACAAATAACCAAGTTATACGGTTTTACTCCCATTTGAAGGCGTTTTTGACTTTCTATTGGCGATGTCACACAAAAATGTTCCCCAAAAGGAAATTTTTTCCCCAGACAAAAAAATAATACATTTTTTAAATCGATTTCTCCGCAACACATCAACCGATTTTCAAATTTCTTGCTGCTTTGTACTCGGGTTGAGGTGGTCGGTCCAACAACACGTAGCATTTTACAGACTGTCATTTTTGGTCAATCTTGTCACGTTGCTAATTCTAGTGATTTGGGAATGATAAATGATTGTGAATGCAGTCGCTGTGTTAACAATCATTCACTCATTCCTTCCTCCCAAATCACTACGAAGGGATTTTTAGTGGACATTTTTGGAACTACTGAGGTCCGCAAGTTGAAGTGACCATTCCAGTCACACTCAGCACTTTGACCTACTGTCATTTGGGAGAAAGCGACAGAGCCCCTAAGGTGACAGAGGAAGAAAAAAAAGAAAACCTCTTCCCTTGTTTAGTGCAAGGGAACACAATTCTTTTTTTGAATGTGTTAATGTCCTTCCACGTCAATTTTCAGGTAAAATGGGGTCACTCTTTTAGTAGACCAATTGAGGAAGTCACCCGCTTTTTAGGTATTTTTGGGTCACATTTTTGTCAGAAGACGTTCTGTGACTTGGCGGTCACGATGGATGTCATGGGAATTGTGTGAATGAATACATGTCGTGTGCAAAATCACAATATGATCATAGTGGATTGATCCTGGATTTATTCGGTTGCCATCGCTTCCTGGTGTTATTAATTTGGTCCAGTACGGCTTTCCGCTCAAAACAACGCGATCACACCCACAAAATGTGATCGGACAATCAAATGGCATCAAAAAAATAGCGCAAAGGCTTTCTTTCTTCCACGTCAACTTTGGGGCTCTGTGGAAATATTGAACAGTTGTTCTCGATGTTGGTCAAGCCGACTTTGTTGTTCGTCACCTGACCTGATTGGTCCCACTCCAGACAGGAAATGACCTCAGCGTGGCCCGAGCTGATGGAGTACACGTCCCAGGGATGCTCCGTGTCCATGATGTGGATCATGTGACTGACATCTGCAACATGTCAACCAACCAATCAGATGCATGCTGGCCAAGCCCCAACTCCACTAAACAAGCCAACGATCGAGCGATCCTTTGATTGGCTAAGAGAAAGCGTATGCGCACCTGGGTCGCCGCAGTCGTCGTTCTTCAAGTCGGTGGTGAAGGCCACGAGGTTTCTGCAGGACCAGGAGCAGACCAGAGGGACGGAGGGGCAGTGGGTGCTTTTGGGGCGTCTCTCCCAGTCGCACACGTACGCCAACTCCATGCCGTGAGCGGCCGAGACCCTGAAAGACGAGCGACAATCACAGGTGTTCATCTCTTTTCTTATTTGATGTTGTTTCCAGAAAGGTGGGCACCGGCCACACAATCACATGGAGCCTCAGCAAATACAATAAAATCAAGATGGGTGTTTTTTTTAAGATCCGGAAAATTCTACTTCCACTCGATGTACACCACACGTAGATAGATCATGGCAGCAATCGCACAATGGAATGGCATTGAAAAGCCTAGTTATTGTTATTTATTTCTTCTTCAACTGTGGCATTTTGGTTTGCCCATTCATGACAACTTGTGCGTTCGCGGCTTTGGTCTGCTGTACACGTACAATGACGGTCATTGACAAGAGTGTCTGTATGTCGATGCTTGTAATTGTTGTTAGCCGACTGGTAGTCTGAAAACCGACTTGCCTTTCGGGGAAAAATCAAGTTGTTTGAATCTTGAACATAGATCACTTAGGCGCGTGGAGAGATTCAAAGAGATTGTGCACCACTTGAGCTCAGCAGTGGTGCCGATGCCCTGCTCGAGGGCACCGCGACAGCAGCCAGCAAGCAGACTATCACCTCTCCAACAACTAGTTGCCATTTTTGGATATTTTTGTCCCCAGCGGGAGTCGAATTTGTCCCCTTCTGGCTCTAAAGTCCGAGTCCTTACAGATGAGTCGTCTCATGTGGACCACGTGAACCAAAATCTCTCCATCTAAATAACCATCTTCATCACTAGTGTTTAGTAAACAAACTAAACATTGCTCATCCATCCACCATCCTGGTCTGCCAATCCAGAGGCACTGTCCTCGATGTCCACGCAATGTTGCAGAGACATGTCAACCAGGACAGCTCCACAACATGCAGAGCCTTCAGGAACTCCGGCCGGATCTCATCCACACCGGGGCCCTGACACTGAGGAGCTGTTTAACCACCTCAGTGACCTCAACCCCAGAGATAAGAGAACCCACCTCAGAGTCCCCAGATTCTGCTTCCTCATGGGAAGGCGTGTCGGTGGAATTGAAGAGGTCTTCGAAGTATTCTTCCCACCGACTCACAACGTCCCGAGTCGAGGTCAGCAGTGCCCCATCCCCACTATACACAGTGTTGATGGTGCACTGCTTCGCCTTCCTGAGACGCCGGATGGTGGACCAGAATTTCCTCGAAGCCGTCCGGAAGTCATTCTCCATGGCCTCACCGAACTCCTCCCATGCCCGAGTTTTTCCCTCAGCGACTACCAAAGCTACATTCCGCTTTGCAAGCCGGTACTTCTCAGATGCCTCCAGAGTCCCACGGGCCAAAAAGGCCCGATACGACTCCTTCAGCTTGACAGCTCGCGTCCACCGACGGGTTCACGATTGGCGCCACGACAGGTACCGACCACCTTACGGACAGCTCCGGTCAGCCGCCTCAACAATGGAGGCACGGAACATAGTCCACGTTTGGGGTGGGGAGTGGGGTAGATTTTTCACCCCAAAACGTAATCGTCAGGGGCTTAGGGAGACCAATACTTGTTTAGGGGGGTTAGGACTGTCAAACTAAAATAGGCCTAGCAACGCCAGTATTTCGTACAATTGTCGATTCACAGCTCACTAATATTGTTTGCTTGTCATATCTGTCCGTCCCAAAGGTGTTCTTCCACACCAACACAACACTCCTTCAAGCATTCCTTCATGGACCAATTTGTACACTGGGAAGAAGACAAAAGGGTCTTCCCCCCCAAAGTTGAAAAATACAAAATGTCTGGATGTCCAGTATAGGAAACAAGGCGTCTAATTCAATTGATGGATTCATGGTTTAAGAAGAGAAGGTTCAATGTATCAAATGTACATTTGTGTGTATGTCGTAAATGAGAGAGACACATTCTTTGCTCTTAGTGTTAACTTACGTCTATTTCAGCGGCCTCGTCGTCGTCGTGAACGAGACCCTTCACGTCACTTTAGACAAACACGTTAAAGCGAATGTTAATAAACTTGATAAGCAAAATTAGTTAAACTGAAAACGATAACGTGAGCTAAATCTCTTCGTCACATTTTAGCATTGTAGCTCATTGATATGAACACTAGATACCCCAGCAAGCTGTCGCCGCCCTGCTAATTTACGTGCCTACGTGGCGGCCATGTTGGAAAGGGCAACGTTCCTTTGAAGGCAATGCATGGACACTCGAATTAAATCGTAATTTGCTCATTTCTCAACCGATTTTCACGAGGGTTGCTCTTTTGTCAACACCAATGCGTATGCTATCAATATACAACATTTGAAAATAAGATTAAAAAAATACAATCTTTTACATGTGAACGGAACTCCCAGTTCCTTTGTTTTCCGCAACCGGATGCAGCACATTATACCAGCATCCTCGGTCTTTTTGGTGATCTCGCCGTCCACACACATGGAATGCGCTGACGACTTTGACCACTCTAGCTTAGCGTCGCCGTCGGCACTGAGCTCAAAATGAGGCGTGTTGTATCTAACAATACATGTCTGTGTTATAGCTCATCTCAACTCGCAAATATCAAAGTACTCAGAAACCCCAAACCAACACGGGTGTCCTTTCATACGTCTGAACGGATTTTATTATTTTTTTAATTATTATTATTGTTTGACATTGGTTTGTAAACTGTGATAGATCATTACCCCCACTTAATCACCTGTAATCATTACAAACAATCAAACAAAACATATATAGAGAGAGTTTTCCCCGTGCATGTGTGGGTTTTCTCCGGGTACTCCGGTTTCCTCCCACATCCCCAAAACATGCATGGTTGGTTAATTGAGACTAAATTGCTCGTTAGTGTGAATGTGAGTGCAAATGGGTTGTTTGCTTATATGTGGGCTGCGATTGGCTGGCGACCAGTTCAGGGTGTACCCCGCCTCTCACCCAGAGTTAGCTGAGATAGACCCCAGCACGCCTGTGAGGATAAGCGGTACGGGAAATGGATGGACGGATGGGTAATTACATTGTCCGGGGTTTGATAAGTCACATCCAATATGGCGGATGCTAAGCCGTATGGAGGCAGGGGACAAGCCGCTCGCGGAGGTGTCTACGTGTATACACGCATATGAAGAGAAGCCTCGGGAAAAGCCCGGGTAAGCTTTGTACCTACCTGACGGCCATCTTGGTGGGGGCGACGTTCCAATCAAAAGAAATCAGAACTAGCTAATTTTTCAACCATTAGGGTGACTTTTTTTTGTGGACGTCAATGCGTGTGCTATTATTACAAAACATTTGAAAGAAGAGCCCCAAAAATATTTTCTATGAAAGGTTGTTTGTTACTATGTGCCCTGCAATTGGCTGGCAACCAGTTCAGGGTGTACCCCGCCTCCTGCCCGATGACAGCTGGGATAGGCTCCAGCACGCCCGCGACCCTAGTGAGGAGAAGCAGCTCAGGAAATGGATGGATGGATGGTTATTACCAATTCCCTTGTTGTGATTGTGCAACAGTATGCAGCACAATGCGCAGAGATTCTTGTTATTTTCGTTTTCATGCTGCCTACAGACACGGAAATGCGCTGACCCCCCACTAGCTTTGCGTTGGCGTAGGCACGCGGCTCAAAGGGGCGCGTCGTATCAGCCTATTGGTCATATCTATGTGTGCATACTGTATGTATGACGTCATTATTCTTGCGATATTCCAAATCCAAATGTAGGCATTCAAAACCTCTTTTTTATTTTGAGGACGAAACCAGGCATGAGTAAAAAGCCGTTCGAACTTTTGTTTTATTCTATGTTAAATGTGTTTATTTAAATCCACCTGACTCCTCTTTTGCACTTCCTTTTGTTTTTATGACTATATTATCCGTTTGTTTTTGTTTTCTTGTAAATGAGGCTTTCAATAAAGGTTGTTTAAAAAAACATTCTGGGTAGCCGTTAAAGGTCCGGTTGTTTCCCGTACTTCCGGTTGGTCCGTAGCTGCTGCAGTCAGTGGAGTTCGCAGTTCGCACTTTGTTGCAAACAATCGGGGAACCTGTGCGTCTCGGGTGCGTTCTGAACATCTCCAAACATTAACGGCGGCGGCTCGTCGCTAGTTTTGCCTTCCGCGAAGCGCACTTGACTTGTTTCCGTCGCTCCGCGTGGCTAACGGAGACGGCTAAGATAAACGAAGCTAAGCGTGCTAACCGACGACCATCTGGTGTTGGACGGAATCTGCTCGTCTGTTTTCGTCTTCTGGTGAAAACGCCGAGAAGGGCTCTCCAACATGGGCTCCAATGGGCGCTGTCAGTAACGGGTACGTATCTTGCAGGCCTCGTTGGAACGTTGTTGCTGTGTTTGGAGGAGCTCCCGAGACGACGACATCCAGCTGCAGGATTATGTCGAGGCCCGAACTAGTTCCACTCTCATTTCCTGCTCCTCTTCACCCTCGAAACTTTGCACCAGCGTCCAGTCTCACACGTAAAAACAAACCCTTGGAATCGTATGCGTTGGTAGCAAATCTGAAAGTCGAGTGCTTGACTCGCAACGTTACGAGAGTTGTCAAAAGTGACAGTATGTCAAAAGGCTTTAACTTGTGGACCTTGATAGTCCCCTAAAATGTAGTGTTTGCCGAGCACGAATAAGTGGAATGATCTTTAACTTATTCCTGACTCCCGAATCACTAGAATTGACGAGTGACAAGCTTTCCCCGAATAACAGTCTTTTAAAATGTTGAGTGTGGTTGGAAAGGCCACTTCCAACCCGAGAACAACACGGCAATAATTTTGAAAATCGAATGATGGATTCCGGAGAAATTGAGTTTTTTTGTGGTGGGCGGGGGAGCATTTTTATGTGATTTTGCCAGTAGAAAAAAACACCTTCATAATGGAGTCAACTTGATTATTTCTCAACATTTCTCCTCGACTGTTTCATTCCGTTTGGTACTCTGGTAAGCCCTGACAGATCTTAGTTGAAAATATCCAACGTCTGGGGTGAAATTTGTGACAGTGATGTTTCAAATGGCGTCACATGCCCTAAAAACTCCACTTAAACAGCACAAATTACACATTGTTGGAGAGAAGAGCAGCAGAATCGGTCGCAAATTAATTTGTCCGGGAGGATTTTCGAGGCCTTTGAAGTGATCATTCTTTTTTACTGATTTATTTATTTTAATTCCACAAAGATAGCGGCCACTTGTGATGTTGCTCGTTTCAACGGTTTGACATGATGACTTGAAGATGAAGTACACTGTGGGAGTCGTGATCAATTTTCGTACTCGCTTGCTTATACTATTTGTGTTGTAGACCGAAGACGAGAAAAGCACGAGGAGAAGCCATGCTGACTTAGAATTGGCCGGCTGCAGTGACCTTTCACCCCTGCCCGTCGGCCTTCATCCAGAGACCATGTCTGAGAACCAGGCCAACAACAACAACGTCCCGCTCAACAACAATAACAATAACATGGGGCCCAACAGGATCCGCAACCCCAACATCAACCAGAACCCCCTCATTAACGTTCGAGACCGCCTCTTCCACGCCCTCTTCTTCAAGATGGCCGTCACCTATGCCCGCCTCTTCCCGCCGTCGTTCAGGAGGGTCTTTGAGTTCTTCGTGCTGCTCAAGGTGACTTCACTCCACCTTCCTACTCGCGTTCTGCATGTACATGAAAACAAACATTCGACTGCTAGCAACGTGACAAGTGCCCAACGTCTTTCTGGTATTTTCTCAAAAACATGGAATGAGCACTTCAAACACCTAAAAAATCCTCCAGAAAATAAATACATGCAGGAAAAACAATTGATGACTGACATAAAGAAGAAGAAGAAGAAGAAGAAGAAGAATCATCTTTTATTGTCATGAACATGCATGCACACGAAATTTGTTCTCTGCATTGAACCCATCACAGTGAACACATACACACGTTAGTGGAACACACTGGAGCAGGGGGCAGCTCAAGCATAAATGACATTCTATTGCTCTTCTCACCAATAATGTTCCTTTTGCACTATTTAAGTGGAGTGTTTAGCATAGGTGACGCCCTTTGAGTTTTGAAATGTCATTTTGATTCGTCCACTTGGAGAAGCCCTCAAAATGTTGGTCCGTATGAGCTTATTGGTGGATATTTTGTCACCAATCGGAAAAAGGCTTCCCCGTGATAGTAGACGACATGAAACGGTCTTGGAGATATGTTGAGAAACAATCAACTTATTCTGTTTTCCTCATTTTTGGACCACAGTTTCTATTGACGATTCCCCAAAAAGGCATTTTTTTCCCATCTGTTTTCAAAATTCAAAAGTGGCCGTTCCGATCGCACACAACATTTTGACAGACTGCCATTTTTGGCAAATCTTGTCACGTTGCTACAGTGTTACAGATTAAGTGGTTTACAAACCTGAATTTCACATACAAGCTGGGGGAGACACTCCTCCATGCCTACCCCCCTGAAAAACATATTTGATGTCGGTGGTGGTAAACGGTCACATTCTTGTTGACCAATAGAAACGTCCACGGCAGTCAGTGAGCTAAAGTCCTCTTTCTCTTTAGTTTGGCACTTACTTGCTTATGTCGAACAGCTCGCCACTAGCAGCTGATTAGTTGTTAACTTGCACTACTGCCAATCATGATCCGGACCTTTCTCTGCATCATCTTGACAAGTTTACCACCCTGCTTTCTCCGGCGCAGCCTCACCCACGTGTCGGACCTCAACTGGAGTCTTCCATCCAGCTTGGCAGTCAAGCCGGCCGGCCATCAGCCAGTGGCCGATGCTAGCTACTCCTCCGCTAACGTGGCGCCCCTAACATGATGGACATTTGTGATTTATCAAAGGGGAACTAAACCCAGAATGAAAAAAAACCCAAAAGAATATGTTGTATGCGCATGTACTGGTAAAAAAAAAAAAAATGCTATTTTGACGAATATTGTGTTTGTTACATAAGAATTACATCAAGGTAATAGAGGCGCCATGTTTGTCGAAACGTCATTAGCCGCAGACCTGCAGTGATGACCGAGCGCTAATAGAGGGCAACCTGCTACCACAGCGCTCAATTGAACTGTCAGGCTCAGCAGTGTCCATCACGATTGAATCTTCTGTTTTGTTTTGTTTTTTGACAATAATGAGTGAAAGTAATTCAGTTAGATACATTTGAGTAAACCTGCTTTGTCAAAATGGATGGCTGTAACGCCCTGGTAGGAACTGCAACTGTGGCAGCAGCAAAGGTTTTGCCTTTGATAAGTGCGAGCAGCTAGCCGGCAGTCGCTAATGCCGAAGCGCCGGTGCCCTACTATATAGTGATGCACTGAAATTTCAGCTGCCAAAATGTTTTAGCTGAAAATAGCCCAAAAGTGCGTTTTCGGTTTCAGACCGAAATACGTTTGTCACCGAAATAAAACAGCCGAAATAGCATGTTGTTTATTGTTGCTAACTCATAGCTTTGCTGCGGCTGACGCTTAAGGGTTGCACTTCATAGTTAAAGTATTTGCTATTAAAAGCAATGCCCATTGAGCTTTGCTATGCAGTCGAATTGACTGGAACGTCATTATTTTACACACTGCCTACAATCACGGTTTGATAATGACATAGTTGTGCACCGTAAACCATAAATGTGTTAAATAAGGCACACATTTAACTGGTAGTTACATAAACACACATTAACGTGTCCTTTCCTATGTTCGAAAGGAAGCATCTTTTTACCTCTTTCTGACCGGATGATGCATTCCACAAAGGTTAAGGAAAGGTGGTATAAAGGTTATATAATACTGTCGCTGGTTAGAAGATTTGACTTACCGGAGAGTACGTATGACACGCGATAAAAAACGAAGATGCTGATTGGCCGAAGACTAGATCTGTGTATCGCCGTTCGATTGCTATTCCTTACAGTTCCTGGATGTCTGTCACAGCTAATTTGAAATTGAATTTGTCAAACTGAATCTGAAATGATCAAACTGAATGTGAAAATATATAATTAGAATTTTCATTGCAGATGAAAAACTACCATCATTTCTCGTGTATAATGCGCATTTTCCCCCCTAAAATTTTTCCAAAATCAATGGTGCTCATTATACATAGATATAGGGGAAAATGTATTTTCTAAAATGGTTTACATTTTATATATGTATGTCGCCATCTAGAGGTTATGAAAAAGCGGTACACGTTCATTTCAATATGCCACTGCCACCTAGAGGTTAAGAGAAAGGTGTACACTTTCATTCCAATATGCCGGCGCCACCTAGAGGTTATGAAAAATGTGTAGCCTATACTTTCATGCCAATATGACAGGGGTACATATGACTGCATAATATGTACAGTTGTGCTCATAAGTTTAAATAACTTGGCAGAATTTGCTAAATATGTTTTTTTTTTTTTTTAATACGACTGATGACTGAACAACAAGCATCATTAATTTCTTTATGGCTATGTTTTGTTTGATGATGATGCTTTTATGAAATGCTTGACAGTTTAATTTGAATCCCATTAAAATAAAACTAAATGTTTCGCCTGGCCCTTCATCTTTTCTTTAAAGAATTGTACCCATCTTACAAATTCTGCCCGGGTAATCAAACATATGAGCACAACAGGGTGTTTTCTCATTTACGAAATAAAAGTAGGGCTGTGAATTTCAAAATAAGAGCAAGTAAATAAAAAGAAAGCATTACATGTTCAAATAAAATCCTTAACTTCTGAACAATTATTTGAAAAGACTAACACAATACAGATAATACTTCGTTTTGATCATATGGGTAGAAGCAGAATCATCCATTGTAAAAATGCATTACACACAGGTAAAGGGTTTTCCAGAATTTTGAGGTCAACTTTGGGGGTGCGTATTATACACGGGTGCGCATTATACACTTGAAATTACGGTACATTCACTTTCAAGTTTATTGGACTTCAATTTCAAATTATACTAGTCAGAATTTTTTTTTAAATGCAATGTTTCAAACTAAACAATGCAAATTCAAATTATGTTGTCAAATTCAATTTTTGAATGCAATTATTCAATTGTAGAAATTCAAATTCAAATATAAATCATTCAAATTCAGTTCCTGCTGGCACATATTTCAGCCCATCCAAAACCGCAAAATAAGTGATTGGGTGGTACAGTACACTTCTCACATAGCTTTGGCTGGAACCGAGTAATAGTGACGATTAGCCATCAACTTTGAAGAGCAAATCATCAGGCAAATTAGTAAGTGTTATAGAGGAAAGCACTGAAATATACTATAACGCTAGACAGCTGTCTGTCTGTCTGTCTGACTGAAAGGGACAATGCACATTAATGAACACCAGTACAATACTTGTGTAACTATGCTGAAGTTAGCATACAGCTAATTTACATTCTTAGTCCCTTGGCAGGTGACTTAGAACATAGACAGGACATATCAACAAGTACAGAAAATCATTCAAAAAGTCACAATTTCTCATGAAAACAGAGTGTAAGATGCCTAACTTATGAGTGCAAGTTATAAAGTTCTTTCAGTACTTTTCAAGTGCTACAGTTTCTAGTTATTATTTATAAAGAAGTAACTTGGAACTGAAATTGCAGGAAAGTCCCGATGTGTTGGTGCTCTCCTGCCGCTTGGGGACGAACAAGACGTAAGAACTATCGAAGTGCTGACGGAGATACATTCACTCACTCATTCATTATATACATATTAAATACACAGTTAAAGACAGGTCAAAAAGCTTACAGGCTCAATACTGTACATGCAATGCATGTCTACAAGTATGGAAAGGATTCAGATCGCCTTAAAAGTTTTCGTTCTGTTATATTGCAGCCATTTGCAAAAATCAATTGTTTCCCTCATTAATGTGCACACAGCACCCCATATTGACAGAAAATAACGGAATTGTTGAAATTGAAAAAGACAAACTGAAATATCACAGGGCCATAAGTATTCCGAGCCTTTGCTCAGTATTTGGTAGAAGCGGCCTTTGGAGCTCACACAGCCAGGAGTCTTGTTGGGAATGATGCAACAAGTTTTTCACACCTCTGCCATTCCTCCTTGCAGATCCTCCCCAGTTCTGTCAGGTCGGATGGTGAACGTTGATGGACAGCCATTTTCAGGTCTCTCCAGAGATGCTCAATTGGGTTGAAGTCAGGGCTCTGGAACAGTCACGGAGTTGTTCTGAAGCCACTCCTTCGTTCTTTTAGCTTTGCGCTTAGGGTCATTGTCTTGCTGGAAGGTGAACCTTCGGCCCAGTCTTTGGTCCCGAGCACTCTGTGGAGAAGGTTTTTCGTCCAGGATATCCCCGTACTCGGCCGCATTCATCTTTCCTTCGATCGCAACCGGTCGTCCTGTCCCCGCCGCTGAAAAACACCCCCACGGCATGATGCTGCCACCGCCGTGCTTCACTGTTGGGACTGGATTGGACAGGTGATGAACAGTGCCTGGTTTTCTCCATACTTAGAATTAAGGCCAACAAGTTCGAGCTTGGTCTCATCAGACCAGAGAATCTTCTTTCCCACCTTCTTTGAGTCCTTCTGTTGTTTTTTTAGCAAACTCCATGCGGGCTTTCACGTGTCTTGCACTGAGGAGAGGCTTCCGTCGGGCCACTCTGCCATAAAGGGCTGCAGCGATGGTTGACTTTCTAGAACTTTCTCCCGTCTCCGGACTGCATCTCTGGAGCTCAGCCACAGTGATCTTTGGGTTCTTCTTGACCTCTCTCACCAAGGCTCTTCTGCCCCGATCGCTCAGTTTGGCCGGACGGCCGGCTAGTAGGAAGGGTTCTGGCCGTCCCAGACGTCTTCCATTTCACGATGATGGAGGCCACTGTGCTCTTAGGAACCTTAAGTGTAACCTTGGCCAGATCTGTGCCTTGCCACAATTCTGTCTCTGAGCTCTTCAGACAGTTCCTTTGACCTCATGATTCTCATTTGCTCAGACATGCACTGTGAGCTGTAAGGTCTTCTCTAGACAGGGGTGTGGCTGTCCTAATCTCGTCCAATCAGCTGGACTCCAATGAAGGTGTCGAACCATCTCAAGGATGATCAGAAGAAATGGAAATAGCACCTGAGTTCAATCTATGAGTGTCACAGCAAAGGGTCTGAATACTTATGGCTGTGTGATCTTTCAGTTGTCTTTTTTGAATAAATCTGCAAACATTTCAACAATTCTTTTTTTTTTTTTTTTTTTTTTTTTTCTGTCAATATGGGGTGCTGTGTGTACATTCATGAGGACAAAAAATGAACTGAAATGATTGTAGCAAATGGCTGCAATATAACAAAGAGTGAAAAATTGAAGGTGGTCTGAATACTCTCCGTGCCCACCGTATGTAGATGTAGATCGTATATCGTCGATCGTCCTGTCCTTCCTTCACAGGGTGCAGCACTGCTGCCCCATACAACACTCCAATTTGTGTCATCGTGTACTCGGCATACGATGATTGACTTTCCTCCTCTTTATTACAGCTAATGTCCTGTCTTTTGTTGTCTTCTCTTCCTAAATTATTTAGTCATCTTGTCACTATCTCTCCCCTTTGTTTTTTTCTGTCTTAGTTTTGTCCGACTAAAATTTTCAATTCAAAATCCATCAGAATACAGAGAACCACAGTGGCAGTTTCAGTTTAAGAAATCCGCTGTGTTTGGGCACAAAAAGGATACAGATCCTCCTTTCTGCTCGACCGAACAGCTGAACAGGACGAATTAAAAAGAAACTATATTTTGTACACACCTGTTCAACTCATGAGCCCTTCCTACCTGAATAGAGATGTGACGCAATACAATGGTGACATCTGTCAACTGAGTAGGCCACATTCAAATACACGAAATGGCCCATCGAGGCACTGTCAATCTGAGATGTTCGGATTCAAATGATATTCTGAATGTGTGTGCTTTTGTCATCGTCAGGCGCTCTTCGTCCTCTTCATCCTGGCCTACATCCACATCGCTTTCTCTCGCTCGCCCATCAACTGCTTAGAGGGCGTGAGGGAGCGCTGGCCTCGTGACGGCATCCTGCGCGTGGAGATCCAGAGGAACTCCAGCCGGCCGCCCGTCTTCCTGCAGTTCTATGACTCGGAGGAGGAGGGCGGTGGTGGCGGAGGAGCCATTGCTGGTCTCAGTCTGGCAGCGCTCCAAGAGGAAGAAGACGACGAAGATGAGGAGATGATGCTGGACATGATGGACAACAGCTCAGTGCAGGTAAGGAGAGGTCCCGATGGAAATCTGCTGGATAGAATCAGAATCATCTTTATTTGCCAAGTATGTCCAAAACACACAAGGAATTTGTCTCCTGTAGTCGGAGCCGCTCGAGTACGACAACAGACGGTCAATTTACAGAACACTTTGGAGACATAAAGACATTGACAAAAAACAATTGGGCAAAAAGATGCAGAGTCCTCTAGCACTTAGAGCAGTTGTTTTATCTGTGACAGACTCCACAAAGAAAGATGCAACATCTGGCATTTAACAGTTTTGGTCGTATTGTGTGTGGTGTGCTCTGATAATAACAACACAGAACACCACACACACAAAGAGTTTGTTCAAAGGCCAAACTTAAAATCTCTCGTGATCAGGTGATCTCACGAAACCAAAGAAGAAGAAACGCTTCCGGCTTTGCGGCAATGTTTCCCAAATGTTCCCGAAGGTTGCTGCAGCTGGGAGCCTTATAAAATGCTGTTGTCCTCAAAAAAAAACACTTGCTGTGGGAAATACTTCTTGCCGTCTGGGGAGCCTACCGTATTTTCACGACAATGAGTTCGCACCGTATGAAAAGGCGTAGTCTCAGTTACGGGGTCTCTTTCTGTATTTAGGCATAGGCATGGTAAAACATGCGCTAGCTTAAAACATATGCTAGCATGCATGCACGCTAAAACAATGTCTTTAAAAAGGCAGCGGGAGCAAAACTGAGTTCGGTTGTACTTTATTGAAGTATTTAACAATGTTACTCGCGTTATTTTTTTGATTAATCCTCCTCCACAAATCCATCAAAGTCCTCATGTTCTGTATCCCAAATGAACAGCCGGCCGGGCAAGTTCTCCAACAAACACGCCGGGTTCCCTCTCGTCATTGTCGGAGTCGGTCTCGTTGCCGGGGGGGGGGGGGGCTGTTCGGGAATGACGCCGGCTTCCACGAAAGCTCGGACAACGGTCAAAGCGGATACCTCGGCCCAAGCATCCACAATCCGTTCGCATAGGGTGGCGTAACTCGCCCGGCCTTGCCTCCTAGTCTTAGTAAAGCTGTGTTCGCCATCTGTCCTCCATCGCTCCCACGCCGCTCGCAACTTGACTTTGAACGCCCTGTTTACACCGGTCCAGCGGTTGGAGTTCCTTCGTCAAGGATCCCGGAATGATGGCAAGCTCCGAGTTCATTTGCTGCACTTGATTTTTCACAGTGGCTGTGAGATGGGCGCGCGTGGAGTCACAGATCAACGGGGACGGTGACGCGTGGAAAAAACCCATCCGGTCTCTTTACGTACACCTCGCTCAGCCACTCTCTCATTTTCCCCTCGTCCATCCGGCCCTTTTGATTGGCCTGCACGATGACTTCGGCTGGAAACTTTTCCTGAGGCGGCGTCTTCCTCTTAAACATCACCATCGGCAGCAGTTTCTGTCCAATACCACGGCAACCAAGCACAACAGTAAAAGCCGACTTCTCGTGCCCCGTTGTGCGTATCGCCACCGTGGCGGTCCCCTTCTTCTCTACAGTGCGGTTCACCGGGATGTCGAAAGTGAGCGGCACCTCGTCCGTGTCGGTGATGTGGTCGGGCCGGATGCGTTTGTCGGCCATCTTTTTACTGCAGTCGCAGCGGAAGATGGCCAGCTGTTCCTTGTAATCCATCGGAAGTTGCCGCGCCACGGTAGTCCTTGCCCGGAGGGATAGATGGCGCCGTTTCATAAAACGAAAATGTTGGATTTTCATTTCTTCTGCAAGCGTTATTGCCCTCAGTCGAATGGTGAGTGGAGAGACGCTTCTCCCGGCTAATCCATTGCTCGAGTTGGTCTTCCAACCCGGCCCACCTCGCCATGTTTCCGCGGAAACTCCGCTTCGTCTTCTTGACTCGGCGAAGCTCGTTTTCCTGCTTCCTCCACTTGCGAACCGTGGATTCGTCGATCTTGAATTCTCTCGCGGCTGCTCGATTCCCATGTTCATCCGCGTAACTGACAGCTTGCAGTTTCAACTGTGCTTCGTAAGTGTGTCTCTTCGTAGGTGCCATTTTCGGGGGTCCTTAGCCAAACGATGCACATACCGGGGCTATATACCTACTGGGGGCGTGTCTTTAGCGTCCTCCTTCACGCGCACCCTCCCCCCTTTACGTCCGCATGCTGTCCTCAGCCACGTTCGCGGCAGGAAATGCTCCGAGTCGGTCAAGCGGAGGGAGCGCTCATCCCACAACAACATTTATAGATTTTGGAACTCGGTGCACACAAAAGGCGCCCCGTCCATTTTGGAGAAAATGCAAGACTTTTGAGTTGTGAAAATACGGTACTTTTATACAAAGAAAAGACATGAAACAACCGGAAACGGAAAATATGCAGAAAAATGGTGCTTTCCAGTAAAAGTTCAACTCATGATGAATCCAAACGTTCTGGCTTCGTATGCCATTTTGTCAGTTCTGGATACTTAGTGTCTTTTCTCCGATTCTCAGGACGGGCTGCAGGTGTTCATCAGTGAGGCGACTCCTCTGGGATGTTTTGTTAGTATTCGTGCAGCTGCTCACACAGATATGTGCTCTGAATGTTAAAATAGCATATTCAGAATCAGAATCATCTTTATTTGCCAAGTATGTCCAAAAAAACCACACAAGGAATTTGTCTCCGGTCGTGACCCAGAAGGTTTAGTGTGAGAGACCGTAACGGGAAGCGCGGGTCCCGGATTTTGACAATGTGCGAGTACGGCAATTGCTCTAAAGGACAGTAAATAGTCGAGAGCCCTAATTTGGTTGATAAGAAACAGACACAACATGCGCGTTGGCGCCGCGTCGTGACAAAGCCACGCCTAACCTACCTGTTGTTGGCCAAGGCCGCTGTAGACACAGCGCTGTCTGTAATTATCCACGCTGTTTCACCTGCACTCGGGACTCTCCTCATCACCATCTGACTTTGAAACTACGACTTGTTTGACCTGTTTGGAAATTGTCTGGCACATTTGCAGTCCTCCTGTTTTACGAATTACTTCCATTTCTTTATTTGCCAGCAGTGCCCGTGCAGTACAAAATCTCTGGTCCGATAACGTGGCGGTCAGAAGTTTTTGAGTTTTGACCGAGGTGGCTGCTTTTCCCGATCGAATATGCTGGAAAAACCCAGGACCGTATAAAGCTCATAATGTAACTTCACATGCAAGTCGAAATCGAAGTCCAAATTTCCCCCCGCCAGTTTGAGCTGGACCTGGAGCCTCGTCTGAAGCCGTCTCTGATCGGACGGGCGGGAGTAGTCGAGGGAGGAGCGGGAGGCGGGGCCAACGACAGCCGGGACGTTTCCTTCAGTCACATCGCCAAAGGTAGGCTGTGGCATAACGGCAAGCTCCGCCTCCCCGCCGCTCATCATCACGCTCGACGCTTTCATTTTGCAGCCTGGCCGCAGGAGGAGTACATGGTGGAATATTCCCTGGAGTACGGCTTCCTCCGTCTGTCGCAGAGCACGCGGCGGAGACTCAATATCCCCGTCATGGTCGTCACTCTGGGTGAGATGCGGTCCCGCGAGAAGCGGCGTGACGGTAAACGTCGTTCGACGCTAAACGCCGCTTTGCCTTTCAGATCCCACCAAGGACGAGTGTTTCGGCGACAGCTTCAGTCGCTTCCTGCTGGACGAGTTTTTAGGTTACGACGACATTCTGATGTCCAGCGTCAAGGCGCTGGCGGAGAACGAGGAGAACAAGGGTGACGGACGGAGGACAAACGGCAATCAACTGATGCCAAAGATCATGTGACCCCTTGTGATGTCATGGCGTGTGCTTGTGCGCAGGCTTCCTCAGGAACGTGGTCTCCGGAGAACATTACCGCTTTGTCAGCATGTGGATGGCCAGAACCTCCTACCTGGCCGCTTTTGTCATCATGGTCATCTTTGTAAGCCTTCCAGTCTTCTCCAGTCCATTCCAGTCCACGCCATTTCATCCCGGTCCATGCCAGTCTGTCCCAGTCCATCCCAGTCCACGCCAGTCCACGCAAATTTAGTTAACTTTGTCTTACTGGATTGACTGTCTTGTTATAACATCAGCACTTTACTTTGGATTTTTCTTTGGGCTCAAACATGAACACAAACACGTTTAAAAACAAACACAAAATTGACTAGACAATTGTGGATACATGCTGTACCCATATTGTACTCACTTTTTATTTCGTTTCAATTCACTTTTTTCGTGGAGACTGCTGAGTCCCACTTTGATGAGCCCCAATGTTGTTTGTTGTCTGCGAGCGCTGGTGGCGCACGAGTCCCGAGTTGACGTTTGTGCTCTTTTTCAGACTCTGTCCGTGTCCATGCTGCTCAGATATTCGCACCACCAGATCTTCGTCTTCATTGGTCAGTTGCTTTGTATAATAAGGGTCTTGCCATGGAATAGAAGTACACTGACACACACACAACAAACTCAGTCTTCCAACTCCTCCAAGAGTTACATGAGCAAGTCCAAATATTAGGAAGAGCTCTCAATATAACGCAGTTGTCTTTGTTTGACGTGTGTCTCAGTTGACCTCCTTCAGATGTTGGAGATGAACATGACCATCGCCTTCCCGGCAGCCCCCCTGCTCACCGTCATCCTCGCCCTCGTCGGTCAGTTCACTTTTTGTCGTCGTGTCGCGCTGAGGTTCAACTTGTGGGTCTTGCTCCGAGATTGGCTTGATAGCATATCCCCCGTTTAACGTTCTCCAGCAATTTTCTGAACTTATCGTTTGAGCCTTTCCTCATGTTTTCAAGCACGTTTGAACTTATTACAAGACACTTTTGAAAGTATATCTGCACACCAAAAAGGAGGCAAAGAGTGCAAGATGTTTATTTCTCACTCCCAGTTACTCCCAAAGTAACCATTTGGAATGAAACATTGTATATTTAAACATCAAATTGTTCACCCTAACCCTATAATTATGAAAGCCCTGCTAATGTTAACATAAAGTGAAACGGGAAACGCCATAGACGGGCTAACAGAAGTCAGCGTCGATGTTATGGTTATTCTAAACCTTGGAACAATTGGAACCAGTAGTTAAAAAATAGTAATCTGGATCAGAATGATTTAGATTCTGTAATCCCTTTTCTCCTGTCCTGGATCAAACTGATCTCGCAGGGATCTGGTATTTCAAATAACTTTCAATGTGAGCTGGATACCACAAGATCAGGATTACCAAATCCAGATTTGAGATCGTCGATCCGGCCCACTTGTATTTTTACCCTTCACCTGTTGCCTATTCAAGTTGCCTTCCGCACGAAAGAATGTTCTCAGTCGCGGCTTTTCCACCAAAACGCACTTGGGAATTTGCTGTAGAAGCAATTCAAAGTAGCTCGGACGACTAAAGAGTCTTATGTCAGGTGAAGATGTTCATTTTACTCGGGTTTATGCAGTTGTTGACGAATGATGACTTGCGTAGCCCAGTGGTTCTCCTTGTCACACACTAAGTACCACCAAGTATCACCATCGTGACTGACATTCAAATACAGTAGTGTAGTGGGCCCAGGCTGCCGTATGCTTAGTTAGGACTCATGAGCCTGAGGCAAGTGAATCCTCACTAAGCATTGTGGCATGAACTGATGAAGCCTGCTCAGATGAGAGGCAAAACGTCTTCAATTTCCCTGAGGATGAAAGGAGAATGAGAAACGGAGCGGAAGTATTAAACAAATCTTTGAAGTGTTGGTATGTCCCAAATGTAAAAAGCCCTCAAAAACAGGGGTGACTGATGAATGGCGATGTAGCGAAAGGTCACAGCAGTAATCAGAATCCCAATCATCTCTCGTTCGAGTACGACGACAGAAAAGGGTGGCTAGTTATCCGGTCATGCCGGGACATTTTTGTTTTGCTGATGTTGCTTTCTGTCGTCAGGTATGGAGGCCATCATGTCAGAATTTTTCAACGATACCACGACGGCCTTTTACATCATCCTCATCGTGTGGTTGGCCGATCAATACGACGCCATCTGCTGTCACACCAACACCAGCAAACGCCACTGGCTGAGGTGAGTCACCTGACGTCCCGGCGGCCACGCCCCGCGGTCCCTTCTCGCCCAATCGTGCTCCTTTTTTTCTTTCAGGTTCTTCTATTTGTACCACTTTGCCTTCTACGCATATCATTACCGCTTCAACGGCCAGTACAGCAGCCTGGCGCTCGTGACTTCCTGGCTCTTCATCCAGGTCAGTCGGCAACTTCACGTATCCCGCACGGGTAAGATTGAGCCGGGCCCGGCGGGGCGGTACGGCCGCTGTTAGCCCTTGGTGCAAGTATTTGCCCAAGGTCGCTGTGCTTCAGTTACTGTCCTGTAAATCGCTCAGTCGCTAGAAAAAGCCACGTGACAAGACTTGCCCCAAGTGAAGGGCCACTTCGACCTGACCAATTCAGTGAGAATTTAGAAAATCGGATGATGGCTTCCGAAGAAATTGAGGGTTTTGTTTTTGTGTGTGTGTGTGTGGGGGGGGGGGGGGGGGGGGCGGGGAATGTGGGGAAGGTTTTTGTGTGACAGAAAATATGCTGAAAGTGTTTAGAAAAAAGGGTAAAAAATGTGTGGTGTCGTCACCGGGCGCTCGGGAGATGACTGGGGCTGTCCATTCAAGGAGTGCCGGAGGTATGTTCACGTCATTTCAACACCGCTCACAAGCAGGCACCACAACTACATGTAGCCAGCTAACGCTAGCACTAACATTTGCATGGAAACAAGCTAGCGTTCAGTTGAATCATGCTCTAAAGCTTCGGTAAACATCGGGAATAAATGTTGTCAACGGCGAGCACGGGAGGTGATGCGCCTTTGCTATACGCAGTCCTATTGGTCGACGTCAATCTGCACTGGCGGGGAGCTGCTGTTCATATTTTACACTTCCCGGAAGATTTCATGCTAGACTTCTCATTTCGGCGCCGTAGCGCTACCGTGGGGCCAAATCGTTTGTCGTAGATTATGTCACGCTACGAGACGTTTTGCTGTTCCTGACAAAATGTTTCTTGCGCGATCAGAGAAATCAGCCACAATAGCAAATCGGGCTAATAACTGGGCTAAAATGCTGTCGTCTGATCGAGGCATTACTCTTGCACAACACCCAAATCGGACCGTGATCGTTACATCGTTGTATTCTGTATTGTATTGTATTGTATTGTATTTGGGTCCTTTTTCCTACTGGAACTGAATTTTATGATGTGGCGCAGCACTCCATGATCTACTTCTTCCACCACTACGAGCTGCCCGCCATCTTGCAACAGATCCGCATCCAGGAGATGCTCCTGCACAACCAGCAGGCGGGGCAGGCCGACCACACGGCGCTGCAGGACAGCCTCAACAACAACAACGCTGCCGGCGGACCTCCGCCGGAGCCCGCCAGAGCCGCCGCTCTCCAGCCGCAGCTCGAGAGTCCGCCGGTCGCTTCCGCCGGCGAGGTGCGCTCGGAGCTCAACTGGGTGGCTCAGACAGCCGCCGTCATCACAGAAGCGCTGGCGTCCTCCGGCCAAGAGGAGGCGGCAAACGCCGACGGCGGCGAGCTGGCCGACTTCTGGGTGGGAGAAGGAGGGGCGGGCGGCGAGGGGGGAGGGGCTAGTGGAGAAAGAGAACCTTCGGTGGCGGCGGGAAGCGCCGTCACCCTAATCTGCCCCCCCGCCCAAACAGACTGCAAAGCGCAGCAGCAGAGCTCCTCCCACATGTCCTGAGGCGACGCGATGTCGTCGTCCCCCATCACACAAAGCGGAAGACAATAGTCCAAAATAATCAATTGGCTGCGCTGAAGAAGGCCTGATTAAGCGCTTTCGGAAACAAGTCGCGTGACCTCGTCACGTGACCTCGTCACCTATGTGTAATCATGACTTGACGTGCTTTTAGTTTGAATAAAACACAAAGTTGTTGTTTGCCTTCTGAACCTTGTCTGATCACGTCAGCCTAAATGGGTGTGGTCACTGCACTGGAGGTGGCGGGCGGAGTCAGCCAGCTGTCACTCAAACGTATTGAAGCAGGACTCGAGAGGAAAGCGTGCTTTTTGTCTTTTTCCACACAAAATGGCCACAAGTGCATTCAAATGTATTGAAACAGGACTCAAATGATGCGCACGGCTTTTTTCCCACCCGATACTTTCACCTTATTGTCTGGCAGGCACGTGCACACACATTTTTGGGGACAGGTTCTCCAGCCAAAAACGGTACCCATTGCCAAAATGTTTCATTGTAAGAAAAAATGAATGATATCATTATTAACATGAGGTGAAGGGAGGCTACAGTGGATATAAAACGTCAACTCACCCACGCTCAAAATGATTTGTTTTAGGGGGCCGGTGGCAAGCTTATGTACAATACTCACAAGGACTCAAATTCTCCATCAGTTCTCAATACCGCTTCTCCTGTTCAGGGTCGCAGGGTGCTGGAGGCTATCCCGGTCACCGCTGCGTCGCAGGGCACGGCAAGTTTATTTGTTCCACCCTTAATCACAAAAGACTCTCAAAAGGGATTCACGGGCAATGATTGACGAGGTCCCCTAATGTAACCCTGCAATTCGGCCAAGGAAAACTCAAGAAAACTTGAGAAGGGATGTCGAGTGGGCAACGTTTAGCACATAGGCTGGTGCTGTACAATGTCAATTTCCATGTCAAGATGCTGTACAATGTTCATTAAGATGGCATTAGAGTCCATTTAAAGAGGGTTAGGTAAGGTTAGGCTGGCCCATACCAGAGACCACCAGAGACCACTGCCAATTAGAAAATGCTCAAGAGCCTGCGGACTTCTTTCTGGCTCTCCGAGTCACCGAAAGACCAGCGTTTTGCAAGCGTAGGTTTCGGGAGGGAACGTATAGTACAACTAAGTCAGCGAGATAAGAGGGTGCTCACCCGTGTAATACATCTCAAGTGGACCAGGACCCACTGCAAGTTGGCCAAAAAGGGGTAACAGTCTTGCTGCAGCGTTTTGCGCGAACTGCAAGCTTTTAGTCCGAGATGTGGGAAGGCCAGAAAGCAGCTTGCTACGATAGTCTGAGGCAAGACGTAGCTATAATGCGTGGGCACCAGCGGATAGGGTGGGCCTATCGTGGCGATATTGCAAAGATGAAAAAATGGATTTATAGACACCAACAACCAGAACTCAACACATGTACCCTTACCCCCCCCCGCAGATTTTCTGGTTGAGGGGGGTGCTGATTGAACTTCAATCCCCATCATGAAATTGTCAAGGGGGGGGCTAATGGAACGTCGCTTCAACCCCCTAAAATAGGGTTAGTGACGCCACTGGGCTGCAGCAAAAGGCCCTTTTTCATGCAGGTGCTTGAGCGCAACCTAGTGGCCATGTGTGCACCTGATTGTTGTCTTTCAATCGGACACATTTGGACTCACACTAAATCTATTTGTCTTTTCTTCAACTCTGTTATGTCAAAGGAATTTTTTTTTTTTTCAATTTGGATTTTGTCGTCTGTGACGTCACGATTTTCAACTCTTACCTGGACATCTAGCACATGAATGTCAAACACGCACGCACAGAATTCGCACACGCCTTTCGCGCACGCGCACATTTGACGCCGCAGCGCGCGGGAGCGTGCGTCTTCATTTTCGCAAAGACTGCGGACAAGACGGAAGCCAGGTGAGCTCTCCCTTCTCTCCTTTTGTCGTCTTGCGTTTTTGTGTTCAAGGTGACAGTCCAACATCTGATCAGGTGAGGCGCGTGCGTGATGGGCTTTTCACTGCATTCTCATTCTCACTGCACCATGCGCGCCCGCGTGTGCTTATGACACCGTGCTCAATGAGAAAATGATTTCTCTTAAAAGAGCACATTTATTTTTGATGACACACGGTTGAAATTTGCAAAAGTAATTAGCTTGGGCGGTGGGCCACGCCCCCTCTGCCGTGCACGTTTAACTTCCAATGTGTGCGTGTCTCGTGTGTGGCGTGAATGCATTAATATGTGTGTATCTGTTGTGTGTGTGTCTGTGTGCAATACGTGTATACGGCATGATGGAGTGTTCTCGGGCGGGGGTTATATACGTGTGTCTACGTCTATGTACTGTATTGTATATGCAGTATAAATCAATATATATATTATCCATGCATTTTGCCATACCTCTTCCCTTCACCGATCTCAGCTGACTTTGGGCGAGAGGCGGGCTACAGCAAACCCCCTCCATCGCGAAGGGTTAAATCCGCGATATAGAAATTCATTCATTTTCCTTCATCTTCCGTAGCGCTTATCCTCGCTCGGGTTGTGGGCGTGCTGGAGCCCATCCAAGCTGACTCTGGGCGACGATGCCTATTCAAAAACATTTGACATTATTTGTTGTTGTTGTTGTTGCTTTAAATTGTTTTATTGTGTCTTCAAACACACATTTAAACCAAACAACCGTTCGCGCATTCAGCCGCTTGGGTTGATCCGGGATCTTCTTCTTTCGGTCCCGACCCGCAGCTCGTGACCCTAGGTGAGGGTAGGAACGTAGATCGACCGGTAAATCGAGAGCTTCGCCTTTGGGCTTAGCTCCCCCTTTACCGCAACGGACCGATACAAAGTCCGCATCACTGCGGACGCCGCACCGATCCGCCTGTCGATCTCCCGTTCCGTTCTTCCCTCACTCGTGAACAAGACCCCGAGGTACTTGAACTCCTCCCCTTGGGGCAGGATCTCATCCCCGACACGGATAGGGCACGCCACCCTTTTCCGACCGAGGACCGCGGTCTCAGATTTGGAGGTGCCGATTCTCATCCCGGCCGCTTCGCACTCGGCTGCGAACCGCTGCAGCGAGAGTTGCAGATCACGGCTCGATGTAGCCAACAGAAGCACGTCGTCTGCAAAAAGCAGAGATGCAATACCGAGGCCACCAAACCGGACCCCCTCTACGACTCGGCTGCGCATTGAAATTCTGTCCATAAAGGTTATGAACAGAATCGGTGACAAAGGGCAGCCTCGGCGGAGTCCGACCCTCACCGGAAACGAGTCCGACTTACCGCCGGATATGCGGACCAAACTCTGACTCCGGTCGTGCAGGGACCGAACAGCCCGTATCAGGGGGTTCGGTACCCCATGCTCCAGAAGCACCCTCCACACGACTCCCCGAGGGACACGGTCGAACGCCTTCTCCACACACACACGTATACGCACAAATATGTGCGTATGACCCGGTTGCACAAATTGTGCACGGGAAATCAAAGGCTCCTGTTTCTGGTATTAAAAGTCGGTGGGTCAAGATGTTTGCACCCAAAGGTGGAAACATGTCACAAATCAGACAACAGAGATCAAAGATGCAACTTGTGTCATCATTAACAATACCATATTAACCCTGCTCATCCAAAAACCTAGGTATTGAAATTGTTATTTTATGATTATTTGATTTGATTTTTTCTCGGTGAGCACGTTTGCGGGTGGAAATCCGACCTCGGCTGTGTGTAGTTTGCATGTTCTCCCCGTGCCTGCGTGGCTTTTCTCCGGGTACTCCGGTTTCCTCCCGCATCCCCAAAACATGCATGCTAGGTTAACTGAAGACTCTAAATTGCCCTCAGGTGTGAATGCGTGCACGAATGCTCGTTTGTTTCTATGTGCCCTGCGATTGGTTGGTTGTGGGCGTACCCCGCCTCTCGCACCCAGAGTCAGCTGGGATAGCCAGCGACCCACGTGAGGAGAAGCAGTTGAGAAAATGGATGGATTTTTTGCCCCCACGTCTGCTTGGTGAGTCGCGGTGCGGCGCCCAAGCTCCCTCTACTGGCCGGCCGACACGAGTGTCTCGCGTGCTTCATGTCGGGAGTGTCATGTCCAATATGTCACGCTTGCATGCGTATCGTGTGTTCCAGGATGATGATGAGTTCGCCGTCAGACAAGATGAAAAAAAAATGGTCCAAGGACAGTCTCACTCTGTTGCCATGTTTCTACTTTGTCGAGGTACCCACGCACGCACGCACGCACGCACGCACGCGAACGCACCCGGTTAACGTGAGTTGTCGTGCAGCTCCCCATCGTGGCGTCGTCCATGGTGTCGCTGTACTTCCTGGAGTTGACGGACGTGGTGCGGCCTCCGCGAGTGGGCTTTCGCTGTCACGACCGCGATCTCAGCAAACCCTACGTGGACGGAGGGGACGAAATGATTCCGCTGCTCATGCTGCTCAGCCTGGCGTTCGCCGGCCCGGCCGCCTCGGTACCCTCGGCCGCGTCCCCGCGGTGAGCGACCGACCGCGGCCTTCTCCTTCCCTGACCCGTTCCGTTGTGATTGTGTGTGGCGGCAGATCATGTCGGCGGAAGCTTTCCTTTACTTCCTGCAGTCCCGAATCAAAGGACGGCGAGCGGAAGGCAGCATCAACGCGGGAGGCTGCAACTTCAACTCCTTCTTGAGGAGGACCGTCCGCTTCGTGGGTATGACCACGTGCCGCACAAGGACTGGCCTCCGTACACCTGCAGTACCTGCTCAGAGGCGCAAGTCAACTAAGCACCTGCTTTGGGCCTTGCGACCACTAGGGGCCCCCAAGAGCAATTAACGGTCAACAGAGTAGAGTAACGTGAAAAACATTTCATGTTTGATTAAGGTAGTCCATTTAGAGTTTTTTAAACTAAAGCCTTTGCACACCCGCGTCTGTCGTGTGGAGATTCAATGCATTATTTCCTAGTCGCGATACGATCGATTGATTAGCTTTTGAAACGATTCAAATCAATGTTTTCGTCCGGAAGGCTAACTAGCCAAGGACAGATCGATCCGATTAGATCGTAGGAATAGAAATCCATTCGTCGATATCACGAATGAAGTTAAAAAGCACGGATTTTACGCGCTTGCTGGATTCCCCCGAAATCATCAGCACGTGCGATAACCTTTCCGGAGATCGGTAATCGGTTTGTTTGCCTCTTCCGCTACACTTGCAATTCTATCATTTTCGGCTTCATTTTGCGCTTGCGGTGCCCTCCTAAAGAAACCGTCAGAGCTACCCGAAGCGCAAAAGCCTCTTTTAAATACGGCGCTCTCCACCTCTTTGAGCCCCGTTGCCATCAGCCAGCGTACACGATCTGTGAAGCGGAAGTGAACACGCAATTTCGTGCTGTTCGCTATTTGAGATCTCCATGCTCTTCATGCGTTATCACTCGGAATTTTGTGTCAATCGACCCCGGTTCCCTCTCAGACTAATATTTTATTTCTAATTTCGTCCTTCTAATCCCTCCAAGGGAAATTCAACAACGAATGATCAATAATCCAACGTATCGGAGGCTATAGAGACTTTTGTTGCTCGCGCTGGCTGCCCCCTGATCCGCCCTGATCCAGTCGTGTGCTCCACCTGACCCACCCGCTCTCCCTCCGTGCTATCAGGCGTGCACGTGTTCGGTCTCTGTGCGACGGCGCTGGTCACTGACGTCATCCAGCTGTCGACGGGTTACCACGCGCCGTTCTTCCTCACCGTGTGTAAGCCCGACTACAGCCGCGTCTCCTGCGACGCCGACGCCTACGTCACCAAAGACATCTGCTCCGGACACGACCGGCACGCGATCGCGGCCGCCAGGTGCGCCGCTAACGCCGCGTGTTTTTCCACTGCAACGTTTCCGTCAGCCGACACCTCGTCACTGATTCGTCTTCCTCTTTTCTCCCTGGACAGGAAAACCTTCCCGTCGCAGCACGCGACTCTGTCTGCTTTCGCCGCGGTCTACGTTTCCGTAAGTTTTTGGACATTGGTATGTCGCCATACCGAAAATTGGTACTGATGCGTACCGGTATCGGTTGAAATGTGAAAGGCACCCATCCCTATCGATTGAACATTTTTATCTACTCTATAAAATGTATTGGTTAAATGTCGGCATTGTGTATGCTTCTATTTGTATGAAATGTAAAGGAAAACCCAGTTAATATATTGGGGGTAAACAGAGGTAATGGTCGTCAGGATCAAACAGAATATCATCATCCGAGTTAAAAAGAAAAATACTTGAAACACGGGGGATTGGCTCATCACCACAGACGAGAGTTGAATGAGGGCACGCCACATAGGACGGGCTGAACACAAACCGGGAAGGAAATCCAAAGAGCTTGATAAGACGATGAGGCGCGTGGACAACGTCACCAGCTGTGATGGGCTGACAAGACGGGTGCAGGTAAGGGAGGCAGAGGAGTGTGATCCCCCTGTAGTCGGAACACACCCTCCGGTCCCCCTTCTTAAAAGGTCTGCCAATCCAGAGGCACTGTCCCCGATGTCCACGCGATGTTGCAGTGGCGTGTCAATCAGGACAGCCCTACAACATCCAGAGCCTTGAGGAACTCCGGGCGAATCTCATCCACCCCCGGGGCCTTGCCACCGAGGAGCTTTTGAACCACCTCGGTGACCTCGAACCCAGAGATAGGAGAGCCCGCCTCGGAGAACCCAGACTCTGCTTCCTCATGGGAAGGCGTGTCGGTGGAATTGAGGAGGTCTTCGAAGTATCCTCCCCACCGGCTCACAACGTCCCGAGTCGAGGTCAGCCGCGCCCCGTCCCCGCTATACACAGTGTTGATGGCGCACGGCTTTCCCTTCCTGAGACGCCGGATGGTGGACCAGAATTTCCTCGAAGCCGTCCGGAAGTCTTTCTCCATGGCCTCACCGAACTCCTCCCATGCCCGAGTTTTTGCTTCAGCGACCACCAAAGCTGCATTCCACCAACAACACATATAGGCAAATACAAGAGAAACCAAAACATAAATAAAAACAGATCCTGAAAGAGGAACCACAGACAATTAAGCAGCGACTAGCGACATTGTCATCATCGCTAACAAGCGTTAGCATGCTGGCCAAGCCAAGCCAAGTCAAGTCAAGTCAGAAGAAGCTAACTGTTCTGTGTGTCCCCTCCACGGCAGATGTATTTCAATTCCACCATCTCAGACAGCACCAAGCTGCTGAAGCCCGTCTTGGTGTTCTTGTTCGCCATAGCCGCCGCGCTGACCGGCCTGACTCAGATCACGCAGCATCGCAGCCACCCCGTCGACATTTACGTGGGCTTCCTGATCGGAGCCTTCATCGCCGCCTACCTGGTGAGTTCAACACGTTTTTAGCTGCTCACCGTGAGATCGACCTGGGATTTTGTTACCAAGACAACCACGTATGCTGCATTTTTGAAGCTGCCGATTCTCCTGCAGGCTTTTCACGCAGTGGCCAACTTCAAGTCTTCTGACATCACTCTAGCCCCGCCTCTTCCGCCCACCCTGGACGACCCTTTGCGAGCACTGACCGAGCGAGGGCACGAGTCGGTCTATAACAAGGGCCCCGCCTCTGCCTCTGAGAGCAATGACGAGATAGTGGCGACCCCGGGACCCCTGGAGCGCTTGGACGGCATGGGGCCCCTTCAGAGGGAGGTCGCGTCCATGGGGAGCCTGAAGAGGGCCAGCGTAGATGTTGAGCTGATGGTGCCGCGGAGTCCCATGGCCAAGGAGACGATGCTGACCTTCAGCAATACTTTGCCACGGACCAGCATCAATGTCAGTGACGGAACGCCGGCTCCGGTCCAGCCTGTCCAGCGGCGTCTGAAGACGGTCCACGTCCCGACGGACCCGGTCTCATCGCACCGCCTGTTGTCAGAATGGAAGCAGAAGTCTGTGGAAATGCGGGCCCAGAGCGCAGTGGGCGAGAACAGCGACGACAGCTCAGAGGCGGCTAGGGACGACCGAAGCTCACCTGTCCTCGTCTGCCAAGTGTGGTCTGGCAAGCCCGCTTCCAGTCGTAACCCGACTCCTCCTCCGGGAGGTGCCAAAGCCGTGGTGACGCCTAGACCGCCTCAGATCCCCGAAGCGGGACCGCCTCCTGTTTCACCGAAGAGCACCTTGGCCCGTGCCAAGTGGTTGGCCATTCGAGAGAAGACCAACCAGCCGCGACTGGTTCAGGTGGTCGCCGTGTCCAAGCAGCAAGGCCTCCTGGCGTCCCTGTCCTCGGGTGAAAAACTGTCAGAAAGCGCCTCCGCCTGTTCCGGAAGCTCCTCCGCCCCGCCCTCTCTGCGCTACCGGCCGGCCAGCGAGAAGCAGCGCGACGCGATCCTCACCGTGGACGCCCACGCCTCTCACCATCCTCTGGCCCAAACCCCCCTGAGTCCCTGGGAGTTGGCCGGGGCCGACCCCCGTGACGCGTATGACTTGAACAGCCACCAGCGAGGAGATTCTGCCGCCTGCGGCAGCAGTTTCCGGCCGCGGCGGTCCGCCGGCGGCGCTTCTGAACCGGCGCACCCGATGCACCCGCCGCCTCAGATGCAATTCGAGGTGCTGACGGACACGCAGCGCAAGGAAATGGCAACGAGACGCAAGACGGCCCTGGTTCTTCTGGAGCGAGATGCTCACCTGACTAATGAGGAGAATCACTTCAACAGTTTCCAAAGGCGCAGAATGAAGGATTAGTCCAGTGACCTATTTTGAAAAAGCCTCCAATTTGGAGGCAGGCGTGCCTGTAATTGTAATGCAGTCGCAACAATTCATCAGTTGATTCTTATTCGTCACTTTGTTGAGCAGTGGGTGGGGCTGGTGAAGACCTCACGCTGATTCATGGTGCTAACCATAGACATCCGTGCGTAGACGCAATATTGAGTGCTGAATCACGGCGACCTCGCCGCCATATTGGATGTGGAAGAGTGGAGCGATCGCAGATGAGATGAGAGCAGTCGTCGTTCACGTCGCAACCGTTTTACACTCAAAGCCAGATCTCACGCGACTAAGACTGAACCGTGGCTTTTCGCAACAATGATGATTTAGAATACATCAAATACACTCACATATGCTTTGCATACAAAGTCGATGGCAATAACAGACAGGCCGAGCGTCGTTTCGATCACGCAATCGGCTGATTTTGCAGCTCATGCTCTGGACGGACAATGAAGACAAAGTTGTCAACGTTCCTCGTTATCTCCATTATCAGTCACTGAATATAAAAACAATCTATCAAAATCTGGTAAATATAAACATGTGTTCTTTATTCAGAAAGCCCTCATGTCACATCTGCAATTCAGGATCTAGTTCGTTACATTTCACCGTATCATTACAGTAACTGCAGTGTTACATAAATGAGTCGCTCTAAACACTCATATGAGTACTTATTGGTGGTTAACCCTACCCTCAACATTTCGAATCATCAGATTAAAAGAGGAGGAATGAGAGGCACTTTCTGAAGTTCAGTCCGTGGACGTGCATGAGCGAACGGGCCCATCGGCCACATCCACTACGGCGTCTATGTATACGTGTCTGTGCTCAGTTGCTATGGTGATGCTAAGCATGAGTGTGCGTGCGCTGTTGTCCGATTGGTGGAGGTAAATCATTGTTTGTGTGACAAATTTGTTGCCATAGTGAGACAAAAGAAAACAAAATGAATGTCAGGAAGGGGGCGGCACGGTGGGCGACTGGTTAGAGCGTCAGCCTCACAGTTCTGAGGTGCGGGGTTCAATCCCCGTCCCCGCCTGTGTGGAGTTTGCATGTTCTCCCCGTGCCTGCGTGGGTTTTCTCCGGGTACTCCGGTTTCCTCCCACATCCCAAAATCATGCATTAATTGGAGACTCTAAATTGCCCATAGGCATGACTGTGAGTGCGAATGGTTGTTAGTTTCTATGTGCCCTGCGATTGGCTGGCAACCAGTTCAGGGTGTACCCCGCCTCCTGCCCGGTGACAGCTGGGATAGGCTCCAGCATGCCCGCGACCCTAGTGAGGAGAAGCGGCTCAGAAAATGGATGGATGGATGGATGTCAGGAAGGGGCGGAGCTACAGTGGGCGAGGAGGCAAATACAGGAAGTAGCGCATCAAAAAGAATTCCCAACTTTAGCCAGTCAGCGTCACTCGGTGGCTAACCGACGATGTTGCCTCAGCTACGAACCAGTTGGAGCCCTCCGCCAAATCAAAGGCGAGCAATAGCCGCACGATGACGCCAGAACGCAACAAACTTCCGTCCGTTGTATTTTCCACAGCGCCTCTCTTCGCTCGCAAGGTCGGCCGGAGCCTATGCCGGCTGACTTCGTGCGAGAAGCTGGTCGCCAGTCGCTATCGGGGTGCGTACAGACAAACAACCGACGGGTCGATACGCTGCAAAAAAAGCCAAATCTTACCTTATTCCTACTGAAGACATCTGCACATGTGCCCTACAGTTCTGAGGTTGCGGGTTCAAATCCCGGCCCCGCCCGTGTGGAGTTTGCGTGTTCTCCCCGTGCCTGCGTGGCTTTTCTCCGGGCGCTCCGCTTTCTTCCCACGTCCCAAAAACAGGGCGAGGTCGATTGAATTGAAGACTCTAAATTGCCCGAAGGTGTGAATGTGAGTGCGAATGGTCGTTTGTTTCTATGTGCCCTGCGATTGACTGGTGACCAATCCTCTCGCCCGAAGATAGCTGGGATGGGTGGCAGCACACCCGCGACCCGTTGTGTGGAGAAGCGCTACAGAAAATGCATCTGACTGACAGATTTTGTCTCTTATTTTGGGGACAAACTGTCCTGTTTTCAAGGTTTTTACTTGTTTGTTTTCCAGTGTCGGGGTTGCACAACTTTTTCTTTTTAAGTCCACACTAATGTGATGAAAGTCGTCAACTCGTCGCTGATGACGTGATTGATACCTTTTCTGTACAGTACTAAAATTTCCCCAAATCAAAGGCGGAGGGAATGCTTTGAAATAATCAATATTCCTCGCCAATGGACAGCTCATAGGCCCAATTTACGCAGAAGGAACACATCAGAACCAAGAGCGTGGACGGGCAGAAAAAAAATCCTCTCGTTCCGGAGCCACCACAGTAGTGCCAGTGGTGCGCGGTGGAAATTTGCAGCAAATCGTTACGGAGACCCTCCAAGCGTGCTGGGACGATTGGCCGCTCTCCGTGAGCCGAAAAAAGGGTTCCAAGTCCTCCTGGAATCTTTCTCCCTCGCTTAGCTACGCAGCCAATTGGAATAAGTTGAGGCGACGGACGCCTTTCGTCTCTTGCTGCCGGCCTCTCAAGGCAAACGCACGATTAGAGACGAGTTGACGTCTTGCTCTAAATGTCTTTGCAGAGTGCGACAACCCCTCCCTACTGGTCAGGTTCCCAAGAAGTCAGACCTGTGAACAATTGATTCTTCAGTTTTTGGAATGCGTGAGGAAAAAGCCACTTGAGCTTGTGAAGAATATGCTCAAAACACGCTAACTAGACACCGGAAGGCCTGAGGGCAGAACGGAAACCTCAAGCGCTGAGCTGGGAGGCAGACGTGCTACTAACAAACTTTCAATGTCAAAAACTTGGAATGTAAACAAAGGCTGCATGACAAATAAAATGTCTTTACAGTTGAAATGATTCTTTTCGTATTTGTCTTGTCACAGCCAATTCAATTTTGAAGTGTCGCATGTCTAAAGCAGAGACGCCGCCTTGCGTTTGAGACTCGTCATGCCGTATTGACGCAAATGTTGATGGAGGTTGGTAGCTTCGGTGCACGCGCGCACACGCTCGCTTTATTTCCGGCAGCCCAAGCACCGTGAAACAGAGAGCAGGAGCATACGTGCCTTTTAGAATAGCATGAACGGATCAGCATTCATGTTGAACTTCTTCATCATCATTGTCATCACTGCCATCTTCATCCTCATCATCAAATAACGGCCTCCTCCACACAAGGCCTGTCGTGGCCCTTGATGAGGCCGCTCCTCGCGCAATCCTACATTTCACCACAATGCAGTAGTTGATCTAGGTGGTCTAGGTTCTGGTTCTGGATCTGGATCTGGACGCGGTGGCCGATGTGTTCCTTCTGGTCCAGCTGGTTGGCAAAGACACCCGCCTCCCAGCGGAGTGCGCGTTGGTTTTTATGTCGAATAACTCGAGTTGATTCCACAACCTGCAAACGCATTTTGACAATAAACGATGACAAAGACTTCTCCACATGAATGATTCATATCAAGCCATCCATTCATACGCGACAGGGCTTTATGAGCCTTTTTTTTTTTGTCAGGGTTGCAAGTCAATCACGTGCTACATATAGAGACTGACAACTTTTCACACACTGAAGACACACATGGACTGACAGGTGCAACAGCCAGTCCGGCGCAGATGCAGGTTGGCCACAACTGGCCAATAGCGGCTGTGCCTCTATAAACCAGCAAACGAGATGGAGTCTCGTTACTATGGTCATTACCAGAGGCCTTGACTCCCGAGGCAGAGCCCACAGACCGGAAGACCGATGCAACAGTGTGCTGGAAGCTGATGGATGTGTGTGGTAGTTGAGGCTTTCTCCAATCCGTACACCGCCTGCTGGAATCTGACCCAGAGCATCCTAGTCGAGTAGATGTTTGTGCCCTCGTCTTGGGCTGGCTAGAGCAGTGCACAAAGGACTTTGGGACAACTTCATATACGTGCCTTTGGCCTAAAGACTGGGTGCCCTTCTTTTCAAAGAGTGTGCGCCTGCATTTGACTTCCTAGTTGGCCAGCCAATCGATATCTACTGTTGCAACCGCTGACTTGTAGGCTACAGCTAACCCTCACAGGGAAGAACGCAAGGGTGTTCAGTTGGGGATTTGTAGAAACATGAGCGTTTAGCCTCTGCTAGCCGTCATGCCTTCGTTCCCATTTTTGGAAGAAAAAAGACACGGATAGATGAATTGTTGGAAGGATTACTCGTAACCTGGTTGTTGATGTCATCGATGGTCTGGATTCCGGCGTACTAAAAGACAAACGGGAAGGACGTGAGCGGCGTGCTAGAGAATGTTCTCCATGCTGACCTTTGAACTTGGACTCACGGGGGTGTCGTCCATCCTCTGTCGCGCTCGTCGCTCCTCGAAGTCCCTCGGCGGCGTCCCCGTCAGGCCTTTGGCGGGATGCGAGACCACGTGTGAGGATTATCGATAACGTAACGTGATCAGTATTCTGTGACATCTTTAGCTAGGTTATTGATTAGTCAAAAGAGGAGCTGGTTCCGCGAGGACTTTGGCCCGTCTCTCATTTGGTTACTGATTGTTTGCACTTTATGACGGCGGCGACTCCAGCCAGATTACTAAAGCTCAACAGCTCGCGATCAGTGATGTTGTGACGCTTATTGACATCTAATGGTCATGTGGTGCATGGTGGAAGTGTTTGTGTTTGTAATGGAGGAATGCATGAAAAACAGAAGACTTTGGTACACACCTGCGTTTTCTGTGGGGTCCAACTGCTTGACGGCCATCTTCGATGCCTGCTCCACTAAAGGAGCGGGAGAGAGGAGGCTGGACTCCCTGAACCCTCTGGACTCTCCAAACGCTCTAGACTCTCTGGACAGTCTGGAGTCGCTGGACTCTCTAGATTCCCTGGACTGTCTGGACTCCAAGGACTCTCTAGACTGTCTGGACTCCTGAAGCTCCTGCTCTCGTAGCAAAGTCTCTTCGATCTCCTTCTCGATGAAATCTGGGACACTGGTTTTCCCGCACTGCAGGCCGGTGGACTCCTGGTTGGCTCTCCAAGAAAGAGTTCTGGTCCATGACGGGACATGCTGAGGAGACACGGGCAATATCATGGACAAGGAGGAGGAGGTTTCCTCAGCGTGTCTATGAGGACAGCAATGGGACAAAAAGACCTCCTGGTCCTGTAGGTCTTCCTGGAACTGTCTCTTTGTGTCTAAAAGCTCCTTTGGTGTTTCTGGACTCTGCTGATCGACCTTCTCTTTGTGGCTTTCTTGCTGAATGATGAAGCTCACATGGTTCTTCTCTTTGGCCTTGTGAGATATTAGCGGTGACTGCACCCGCTTGGTGTGAATCTTCACCATCTCTGAGAGTCCGTCACTGTGCTTAAGGCCTCGTAAGCGTCTGAGGTTTTCCTCACGTTCTTGAACTAAGCGGATCTCTTTCTCAATCGGGGTTTCATTGTGAACATCAGACTTCTCTTTCCTAGTTGTTTGGACACTGCTGTCGTCAAACACATCTTTGTCACTGATGGACCCACCGCACAAGTCCTCCACAACCAACAAACCTGGGTCATTCAGTATTCCCCTCACGCTTGACTTCTGCTCAGTCCCAGTTGAGGTTTTATCTTCACCAGATTCAGAGCATGTTGTGTCCTCTTTCTCCATCTTACTGGACACACGTGACCTCCAAGGGTTGACAAGGAAATTCCGCTTGTCCCGCTCCAGCTCCAGGAACTGCTGCCGAGCTGCACTGAAGTCAATCTGAGCCCTGTCAATCGTCCCAGCGTCTACGGGGAAAGAGGGTTCTAGTCTGACGGGACTGGAGCTTAAACCGGAACCTTTTGTCAGCATACTTGTAGGCTGACTCCAATCCAGCTTCTCCAGCACACTCACTTGGTCACTTAGTTTGAAAGTTGACTTCTTCTTTGGGGCTTGCTTTTGGATGATTTCCTTCCTCAGTTGCTTCTCTTCTTCCTCCCCAAATACTTGGCAGTGGTTTTCTGGTTGGAATTTGTACTGTGACTCTGAGACTGTAAACAAAGTCTCTGGTTTCTTGCCACTGGTGTACGTCTGCACTTTAAAGGCCTTGTCCTCCATCAGGGTGGTGAGATGAACCTGCCGCTGAGGGCTTACCATCCATGCTTCATTCAGCTCTGCTTCCGGACTTCCTGGGTCCTCCACGAACGAGTAGAAGCCGCTGCGAGATCCCGAGCTGCTGCCGGGACTGCCGGGATACCACTCGTCGCCGCTGTCACCCCCATCCCGTGAGACGGTGACCTGGCGGGGCTGGACCGCCAGGCCATCAGGGGACAACACGTCATCTTCACCTCTGCTCGGACCCGTCGTGCGACGTAGGTCAGAGAGATGCAGCGGGGGGAGCAGAGGCTTCAGCACCCACCTTCTGGGAATGTTGTCCATGGCAGCAGCAGGGGCGATGTTGAGCACAGGAAAGTGCGTGAAGGGAAACGATGCAAAGTCACAAAATCCTGACAGTCATCAGCGAGGGGGCGTGACTAGGCCGATGACAGGATGAAGGTTACTATGGCAACAGCAGAAGCGTCGTCGTCACTATGATGACAACAGAGGAGTTACTATAGTAACAGCAGAGGCGATGTTACTATGGCGACAACCGATGAGAAGTTACTACGGTGACGTGTTACTATAGTGATAAGTGGTGTTACTGCGGCAACAGGAAAGGAGATGTTACTAGGATGACAACAGAGGAGACGTTACTATGGTGACAACAGATGAAAAGTTACTATTGTGACGACCGAGGAGAAGTTACTATGGTAACAGCAGAGGAGACGGCAACAGAAGGAAAATGAGGCAACAGACGGCGTCCTCTTCGAATGTGTCACAAGAAGCATGCTAACAAATGGGCACAAAGTGTCGGGTCCCGACGACATTTTCGTTCTCTTTTGGCGTCTACTTCAGACGCAAGCGTTAGCTTTAGCCTACATGTGCAGTCCAGTAGATAAGCGGAGCGCAGTAGCCCCGCCCCTATGCTGCCGGCTGATAACGTGACGAGGAGCTCGCCGACGTCGAGTGACACAAGGTCAGGGTTCAACACAAAGCCAGTAGCCTGTCGCTGCTACTAATGCTAACGCTTATGACCGGTCAAGCGTACCGATTGCTAACATTTGAGATGAAGACGATCGCAAATGGAAGAATTACCTGAGTGGGCTTCAGCTCGTTGAAGAAAATGTCAGCGAGTGAGTGACGACCACGCAAACTTCACCGTCTCTCCTGGCCTCAGGCTCCGCCTCCCGCCCGAGGCCACTCCCCCTCCCCGAGCATTTCAATGCCAGCTCGAAACCACGTGACCGACGAGGATTCTTACGATTACTGTTAATGATCGACAAATGTTCCTCCTCCTCCTCCTAACGTTTTTTGTCCTCTGACGCCTCCTGCTTTTCACACCGCAAAGTTGAACTTTAAAGGAGACATTTTGCAGCAACACTCGTGAGTGATAAGCGCTTCCGAAAACGGATGTGTTTGAAAGACCCCATAAGGTGACCCGAAAACCGTCTTGCAAACTTGACACCACAGACGAGACTTGTGTTGACAAGTCTGCCAAATGTGAACAAATTCTAATCAAAAACATTTCAAAAATCTAAAATCAGTCATGAAAAATAGAGCGGCCGACCGACATCGGCGGAATCGCCGATTATCCTCAAGGCAACGATATTGTTTCCCCAACACATTTCAGACTAAATTACGATGATGACGATGTTTCTAGCATGTAATGTGCTTCATGTTGTGATATTATTAGTAGTCTGCTTTCGTTCGGTGTATGTCGTCCGCGACCACCTTCAGTAGAAGACGGGCTAGGCTTTTTTTATTGGCTTCTTTTTCACATGAATACATTGAAGTAATTGCATGTATCATGAGCACAACATTTGGAAATAAACATCATAAAATATCACTCATAAATAATACAATACAGACAAGATCCAAATTCAATAGGATCCAAATTCGACATTGAAAAAGGAAAAATACACAAACTAAAAAAAGATGCAATGTACAAATGAAATGGATTTTTGCAAACACTTCTCTCATTCATCGAAAAGCGAAGGTGTTCTTCCACACCAAACTTCTCAAAGCAGGTCTTGAGCGGCCCTTGCTGAACTTTCACCTCTTGGTGAATAATATCTCGCCATGGGCTCAACATTTATTCAAGCCAACATCTGATTAGTTTGCGTATCAGTACTGTGTGTGTGTGTCAGCTACACGAATCAATAAACAGGAAGTGATGGCGTTCATGTCCAGGAAATGAGTTCCATACTCAAACCCGAACACATGCTAACTTTTTTCAATTAATATTTGAGGATGATAATATGACAATGTTTGATTTATATCGACTTTATGTTTCTGGGTTAGGGTAGCGCTTACATGGATGAAATGCTAATGCTAATTATCAGGGGTGGGCAAACTTTGATGCTCATGGACCACATTTGAGCGTTAAAGCAGACATTTGTATTCAGTGAGTAGAAACAAAAAATACAAAGTAAAAATGTCAACTATGTCATACAATTATATTTAAAAAATGCATTACAAATTGTATTAATTCCATGTAGCTGATTTGAGGAAAAACTAACAAATCTGGTGACAATGGAAGAGGGTTGGCGCGCATTTCGAGAATGGCGTGCCCACGCCATTTCCCCCCCAACCGACAAGTGCATGCGACCGGGGTCAAATTTTGCCCACCGCAGGCTCCAAGCAAAGCCAACATGCAGCCGAAGAAGAAAAGGAGAGCCCGCTGGATTGTTCTCTTTTGCAAGCATATGGCGCCCCCTGCAGGTTCACATGACGCTGCAGCACTTACAGGCTTTTTTCTCCTTGGGCGCGGTCACGGCAGCGCCCCCCGCTGACTCGCGCTTGTCCGTCTGTGGCATCGGGGCGCCGGTCGGCGGGGTCGCCGCGGCCTCATGTTCCTTCGCCGCCCCGGGCTCTGGCTCCGCCTCGGTGCCGCCCCGCAGAGTCAGGATCTCGCCGGTGCCGTCCCGGTCCCGCACGCTTCGGTACCCAGGAGACACCGTGGTGACAGGCTCCCGGGGGGCGCCGTCCTCCTCCCGGGGCGAGGCCTCGGGCCCGGTGAACGCGCTCGCCGCCAAGAATCCGAGGCCCGAGCGTGACTCGGTCGCCTCATCTACGCTCGCCGTGACGGCCGCCTGATCGGCTTGAAGGATGAGCTCGTCCACCTCGGCGGCGCTGAGCAGATGGACGCCGTCCTGGCCGTTGACCTCGTGGACCACTAGGGGGCACAGGCGGAGGACTCCGGTCACATGACTTGACTCTAGTCACATTTCATTTGTGAACTTTAAAACTTCAGACTTGCTGAGCTAAAACTTTGGATTTTGGACTTTGACTCGACAAGTGTTGCCTGTTCACATTTGAAAATCACGATTTTCTAGGTAGCGTGCCGTTTTGTTTTGTTTTTGGAAGAAGCGTGTCGAGCTACCGGGATGCGATGCGGCAGCGTGCAGAGGCCTCATCGAGCGAGTATCGCGGAGAGACACAGCCACCGATTCAATATGGCCAAGGCTGCCCCTTGGAGGTGATTCTACAACATTTTGATTCTGTTTCGAAGAATAGCTGGCGGGGGGAAGATGGAATCTTCGGAAAATGATTGCTGCGTTTTCACGTGAGGCGCCTTGTTGGGCGACTGAAGGTCCTCGGAGAGATGTGCCAAGGTGACTCGTGGCAATGATTGTTTTTGTACAGTAATTATTTTGCCAAAACTTTTTTCTGTTACAGTTAGATGAATAAGTAAGTAAGATAAATAGTTAGCTGGTAACAAACGTGAGACGAGGGCTGCATCATTTCCGACGATCGAGCCGCCGTTCGAGCTATCGCTGCTACTGCCTCTCATACTCGCTCGGGTGGAAAGGACTCTTGAAGAAAAAAAGTTAGGCACTGCAGCTTCAAACCAAGTCCTGACTTGACTCGACTCGACTCGCTGGATTGTTGCCTCGCTAACTCGCAAGTTGACGCTAAAGGCCTTTTCAAACTGCACTTTGTTTTCTTGGCCTGCCCGTATTTGGAAGTAGTCGCCGGGGGCCTTCTGGGAATAGCGTGGACGCTTTTCCCGCCGGCAGCGCTCCATCCTATTCGACGGCGCCCCAGAGTTGAACATTTTTCAACGTGGGGCCACGATGTCGGGCGCCCGCTTTGCGCGACGCGGCGGTCCGTCATCACGCACATACACAGTGAATGCGTCATTGGTGCGAAGAGGCCATTTTTGCGCTTGAGACGCAGCTTTCGACACGCGATTCGGCCCACCGTCGCGATGACGCCGACTCAACCGTACAACTAGGCCACGCCCGGCCGACGACGTCACCTTTCTGCTCATCCTCGTAAACTTTGACCCCTCCACGAGAGCAGTCGACAGGAAGCTTGGTCTGCGAAGAGAGGACGCGCGTTTGTCCCGTGGTCCGGTCCCGCTCCACTTTGATCTCCACGGAGTACACGGCTGCGAGAGGCAACCGCACAGAACCTTTGAGGCCGCGCCCGCGTCTCCGTGGGTCGCGCCGTCCGGCGGCCGCCGCTCACCTCGCTTCATCGCGTGTACTTCGCCCGCCGGCTGAACTCTGACCTCTGCAAGGACGAGACAAAGTGAGATGTCTTCAGGTCACGTGAGGACGAGTGACACATGAAGAAGAAGAAAGAGAAGACGCACCTTGCATGGATCCTCTCCTCCGATCAACCGAAGACTTCTCTTCGCAACCTGCTACAAAAACACGTTAAGTTCCTCGCCACCGGCGTCCGTACTCCCGTGCTCCCGTGCTCCCGTTGACAACCTGCGGACGGCGTCCTCCGGGTTCTTGTCGTGTTTTCGGTCAGGCGCTCTTGTGTGCCGTCGTCCAGTCGGCGCAGCTTTTGACTGAACACAAACAGGAAGCGCGCACATGCTTCCGTCAGTGTGACACGCTGCTGTCATTGCTTGACCTTTGCTCATTCGCCACGATGCTGCTTTCTGATTGGTTGACGGCTGTCTCACCTTCACGCTCGTCCTTTGTGTCCTCCAGAAGACGTGCCTACTTGCGGCCTTCCGCTGCAGTCCTGCATGTGCGCGTGCGTGTGTGCGCGCTCACATCCTGGTGCTGCAATGGACAAACAACAAGCAACATTCCGCGTGTGGCCTCTAGGCGGCGCCACGTTCACATTTACAACACAGGACGTTTGATTGACAGTTGCCAGGGACGCTCAGCACGCGTGTCAAGATTTGCCGGTCCATCCGTCCATCCGTCCATCTGACGAACCGCGGGCGCGCCGGAGCCGATCCCAGCTAACTGCGGGCAGCTCGTGTTTTATTAAAAAGTTACATCATTGATAAATCAACATTTGACTCAATTTAAATCCAAAGAGTTTGTTTTTTGGCATGTTAACAATTTCAGTGAGTGACTTGATTCATCCAGTCAGGTATTAGTCACACACAAACACACGTCTTTGTAATCTATCCGAGCAAAAACAAAGAGAAAAAAAGAGCTCAAATATTTCACGCTGGTAATAATCGTCGTCTAATCGTGCTCCTGTAATATTTGCACAATGAGTGTAAAGTGGGAAGACACGTTACTTACAATACATACACATCAGTGTGATGTATATTGTTTGGAACATGTTACGTACAATATTTTACGTGTACAAATACTTCTTTTGCACATCGAAACTTGAGAGGATGGTCCAAAAAAATGTCAATCAAACATTTATAATATAATCAATCAGTCTACGGTCACATTTCGATGAGCAGCAATGCAATGCAACAAACAATGCGAACTGAGAGACGGATAATACAAATAAACACGGCAATTAATATGGTGTTTTCATGCGCATAGTATTGATGGACTCCAAAAAGTAAAAGTGGCCAGCACGCCCACCTCGAGTGAGAAATGCGCCTGCTCGCCACAGGGAAGACTCGCAGCCGATCAGATGACCGGAGTGGCCACTGAAAGGCAAATCCAGTCAAAGCAAGTCGAAAACATGCAACGGCAGGCAACACTTTTCTTTTACAAGTCGGCGCTCGGCGGATGAGCGGCACTCCGAAACCGCGCCCGCTCGACGACGTGACCTTTTCACCAAAAGGCCTTCCCGGAACATTTCAAAGTGTATGACGTCACGTCGAGGCGTGGCCTAGTTTTTACATTGCCTTCATTCCACCATTTTGTTTATTAAAGGAATTCGTCATTTCTTAGGAAACGAACTAGAAGACAAGCAACGCAATGCATCCTGGGTACGTGTTGCGGCCACGTTTCGTACACGAATACACATGAAATGGAACTTTTCCTTTCAACACAGAAGAAGAAGAAGAAGAAGAAGAAGAAGAAGAAGTCTCACCTTTATTGTCATGAACATGCGAACCATGCACACAAAATGTGTTCTCACAGCGAACCACACCGGAGCGCGCGGGGGCAGTTCAGGGTATCAGCGTCTTGCTCAAGGACACCACAGCCTCGAGTTCGGGGAAAACTTCAAATTCGTGTCTCGAAACCATAACAGTGTGTGCGTGTGCGTGTAAAGTTTACTTTCGAAAAATACATTTGTAAATATAACAAAAACTGGGAAGAAATTCTCTGCCAAACCATTTGAAACGCTTTAACTTGAAACCTCAAAAGGACCATGTGATATCATTCAAAATGTAAAATATATGCATTTATCTGCGTGTGTGTGTGTGCGGGGGTTGGCAAAGAAGGCCGGCAGGGGGCGCAATATTTCAACGACTGCTTCAGTTGTCACCCGTTTGGATCAAATGTGAGGTTCGTACCGCAGCGGTCGAAATGCGGAAAAATAAATAAATAAATACCAATGATTTTTGTGAGCAAAACGGTTGACATCCAGGTCTTTCTTTTTCAACTGAGTTCATGTTCTTCTTTGTGTGAAAGTGCACAATGAGCAGGTCCGGTCACCGCTTTTTCTATGCTAAGTGGCGTTTTTGCACTCAACGCGAGTGTGTTATTATTGCAAAGTGATAACCATGAGCTTCTAGCTTTCCATGTGGTGGATGGGAACTTCATGATAACATAATCAAGTCCACCTCACCAGGACTTGATCCTCAAAAGCTTTCAGGGTTGGAGTATCTACGAGTCAGTATGAATGAATCACTTTTCACGTCCGCGGTTTAGGGTTAAACAAAATAAACAAACACCAAAACCCAGAAGCTTGGACGCTTCTTTGCCCTCCCAATAAAGTCCAAGCTAACAACTTCGTTCACTCCCATGACCTAAACGGTCCCGACCTGAACCTCCACCAGCTCCTAATCCTCCTCCCCAACCCTACTTAACGCCCTCTAGTTGCGACCTAGCGAACTTAAGACCAGAACCTGCTTCTTCATCGGTGCCCTGGAAATCCCCTGAGGATTTTGTAGACTGCTAGCACGAAGCTCTCGGTCTTGACAGAAAGTGACGGACTGAGCCGATCGAAGGGTTGCCGCAGGTTTCAAATGTGTGCCCTTCAACCACAACAACTATCAAGTACTCAGGGATGGGCCGAGCCAGGCTCAGAACTCCACCTTGCAGGCGGGGAAGGTTTCGTCCTGCATGGCCACGGTGCTGTTGCTCCCCAACACGGTGATTGACAGCTGCCTCTGCTGCTCGTGGGTGTCTTGGTACCACTCGTGCATGGCCACGGAATCGAACGTCGGGATGAGGGTGACCTGGCGAGACGGAGCGATCAGAAGGTTCTCGGGTCAACACGCCCAGGCGACCGGAGCGCCCACTAACCTGAGTGTCTGGCCAGCTGCTCTTCCCGTCCAGCAGAGCGTCCAGGATGCTTCTCATGGCCGCCACCTTAACGCGCTCCTCGCCGCTCACCACGTAATAGGAGGAGCGAAGGCGTCGGAACAAGTCCGAGTTGACGGTGGACGAGGCGGACCCGGACGGCAGGTAAGCCAGGTCCACGTGGACAGCAGAGGCCTCCGAGGTTTTGGTCACTGAGCAAAAGGACGAGCAGTTTAAAATGTTTCAATGAATCTTACGGTTGTTGCAAATCCAGTAAGAAGATGAAATGACGGCCTACAGATGACGCTGGCCTACCTGACACCGAAGGTTTGGCACTTGCACTTCTCGATCCACCCAGTGAAATCCGGGCGGATACTTTAGTGTCAAGGGCGGGGGCCGATTTAAGTGCTGCGGTGCTGCTGGCCTTGGACTTGATGTTCTGGATAGATAGGCTTCCAGAAGTACCCCTTTGCAAGGTTCCCGCTGTTTTTTTTGTCTTGCTAACTGAAGTCTTTTGGTTCTTGCTTGAGGCATCGACGTCTGCCATGCAAGCTTTTGGTTGCGGTGGTAACGGTGGAAAGTCCTTGACCGGGGCTGATGTCGGGTCAGGGGAGGAATGCGGACCTGGCCTGAGGGAGAGGGTCACGCCGGGATGTCCCGGATAGAGGGGACTACTCGAGTCATCGTCAGAGTCCATGGCCAAGGAAGGGAAATCTTCTATAGCGGGTGGGACATCAGAGTCCAGGGCCATGAGGAGTGAGTCGCCAACTGATGTGTGTGGGGTTTCCTGGCTTGTGCTGCTGCCTTGGTCCCGGGAGGACTGATCAGAGACCACAAACTGCTGCCGGTTCTCTACCGGTTCGATCTTTTGGTGCTGGAACTCGCAAGGCGACACCAAGCACAGATCAACATCATGAGGAACATCAAGATCACCATCGTGAGGACAGTCTGCGCTGAGCTCTGACGTGCAGTGAACACCTTTCTCCGATCCAAGTATACAACTACCATTGAGCCCCGGGCCAAAGTTCCGCTGCAGATTGTGATCAGAGTCAGTCAAACGTCCGTTTGAGCAGAATTCTCCTGCCAATTTCGTCGTCGGTGGTGGGATTTGCTCTGAGGAAACCGAAAGGGAATGGTCAACTTCAGTGCAATGAAGTAAGCGGACCTCAGTGGAAATAGAAGGCAAAGTGGGGAGGGAGTCTGGAATGTTTCTCAATATAAGAGTGGACTGTTTGTCCTGAGAGAGAAAGGAAGCTTCCACAGTGGAAGTCCTGAAAGGAGCTTCCTGGTTGCAGCTGTCCAAATCCAGGCCGGGTAGTGTTTTGGTGTGATGATCTTCCGAGGACGCACAAACCTTTGGTCTTGAGGAGGAGTCCATACAAGCGAAGGTCTCTGGACTTGTTTCAGTCACGTTGGGGTTCTTCCTGACACTGTCAAAATTTGGAAGTTTCGTGGTCTTTTTGATGCTGTTCCTGTTGTCATCTTCAGCTGTGAAATCCTGGTAGTCCCGCTCTGCATTACCTTTTGTCCTTTTGTTCAACGTGTCCGTCTTTGGAGTCCTGACTGGAGATTTTTTCACTTCAGAACTTGTAGCTCCAGCCACTTTCTTCACATCTTTTGGAACTGATGCCACAACTTTCTTGTCTTTTTTGGCTTCAGGTTTGTTGTCTTTCTTTGTTTTAGTACCGTCTTTCCTCAGACCTTCTTTCTCTTCTTTCTTCTCAACAGCAGCAGTCACTCTCTCATCTTTCTTTTTCACTTCCTTCTTTGGAATCAGCTTCTCAGAAGGCCTGACTGACTTCAGTTTCACCTCCTGCTCTTTTTCTCTGGACACAGCTTCTCCCACTGCCTTTGGCTTCAGTTTCACCTCCTGTTTTTTCACAGGAACTCGGCCACTTTTGTCCATCTGGAAAGCACCGATGACTCGCAAGTCTCTGGCCTTAGGGTTTTCTCGACTCTCGGTGCACTTTGGTAACTTCTCTATTTTGGATGTTTTCAGGTCCTTTGAACTCACCACAGGAACACTGAGGAAATCCAAATGTTTGAGTCTTTCAAGTCCATCCAGGATTTTGGCCTGTGGTGTGCATCCTGGGAAAAGGACTCGGACGATCTTCTCCAGATTGCTGGAAGGATGCCAGACCAGCAAAGCACAAATGGAAGTGAGGCATGCTAGTGGAAGATCGGAACTCTTCAAGGTGGAAGTTTTGGGCAAAGTCTGCAACAACTCTTCCAATTCTTTACTGCCACTGACTGGATTCAAAGGGTACAACTCCAGACGGCCAACTCCCATCTTGTGGAACAACACCAGCGGCTCAATGGATGGCCCATTCGAGCGACACAAAGGTTCTGCTTTGATAGAGAGTCTTTGTAGGTGCTCCAAGATTAGCACACCCTGGTCGGCGCTGCGGAGCTCACTGGGATCTCCTTGGGTGGCCTTCAGTCTTTCCGGAACATTGAGAAAAACCACTCCGATCTCTGGGGAGATGATCTTTTCCATCCAGTCCTCTTCAGCCTGACCTTCTGCTAAGTCCCTGTCCTGCTCGGCTACTTTTCTCAGCAGCAGACTGTTCAGCCCGGGGAGATTGTCCACACCGACGTGGGTTAAAAGGACAGAGTCGATTCTGTCCAGATGGCGGACCAGTTTCCAGAAGCAGGCACGGGGGTCTGAGCCTCCATTCACTAGGACATTAAAACCGTTCACAGCAAAGAAGGCAGAGTCCCCTCTACCACCGGGGAAGATGTAGCAGCAGGGACGAGAGAGTTTCAGGAATCCCACGGTACTCGGGGGCTCGAGAAGCTCAAAGGGTGACTCGGGCTCCAGAGACTCTGAGAGGTACTCTGTGAACTCTTGCAGACCCTCCATCTGTGGGAGGAGCAGGGGAGGGTTGACCTGGATGTTTAGGAAGTCTTGCTGGTTGTGGTCCTTCAACAAGGGGTCCCTCCAAAGGCCCAAGTCAGGACAGCTGAGGGTAAGACTCGCCTTTGCCGTCGGGTGCGTCGAGCTCCACAAGAGACCAACCTAGCCACAATGTGACAAAAAAGCAGTTTGTCTAACATGTGAAACAATGTTATCTTCACTTTCTTCCCTGTTGATTACATTTGTGAACCCACACACTAGACTGAGTGCAAGTCAATCAAAAACAACAACCACGCCATAAGTGGGAGAAAGAAGAATGTGAGACCAAACGCTGCGTGGCTAATGTGGCGGCAGCAGCTGACCTGAGCAGCTGACAGGAATCTAAAAGTGACTGTGAAGGCCTCACAAGATTGCAATGCTACAAGCAGCGAACCTCTTCGTCAGCGCAGATCTGGATCAAGTCGCTAAGGGAGAACAGGCCTTTCTGCAGCACCAAGTCTCCACTTTCCTCCACAAACTGACCAGCCAGGACCAACAGTTTGTGTCGAGACGGCTCACACAGCAGCCGCCGCACCTACGCGCAGGAACGGGAAACAAAGTTACTCTGACACGTTGCGACCGACAATCTTCGTTTCCAAGCCATCTTACCTCTGAGCAGACCAGGTCATGAGCCGGATTCAGCACTACTTGCACGTCCAGAATGTCTCCACGGTGCTGCAACGTCCGCTGACCTGCGGCCACAAAAACACCCGTAGAGATCCATTAGCTGACCGCTAACATGCTAACAGTACCGCCATGTGATGAAAAGTCTTCATTTTGGTTGAGGTCAACAGGAAAACTTCCAAAACACAAATGCATCTTTTTTTTTTTTTTTTTTTTTTTTTTAAAACATCATGTGACAAAGTGGTTCTGGTCAGTATAAACCAGGTTTATACTAGACAGTGACAAATACGGCCTGGGGGAGCCTCACACAACAGTCAACATTCTGCTCCTATCATGTTTTAGCTTCTCACCGGGGACCGCCTCTGACAGGAAGGCCGAGTGTCGGGACACGAAGAGCTTCAGCTGCTGGTCCAGAATGTCCAACTTCATCGGGACACGCCAGCAGCGCACACCTAGAAGATGTGTACACACACACACACACACACACACACACACACACACACAGGAAGAGGTACAATGACTCAGTCATTCTCGGTTAGGAACCACAGCATGTGATATCATTCCCATGCTGCACTGGAACAAACATCCACAACATGAGAGGATTCTGATTGGCTGCTAGGAAGAAAAAAAACATTGAATTGGTCATGTTGGATGACTTGGAGTTAAAGTGACCAAACGTGCCCCACTTCATGCCGTTTTTGGTATGACACGTGACCGTGGCACCGGACGTCACTGGAAGGATGTGATAATTCATCTTTTTAATCACACACACTTGTTGCAAACTATCTGGACAAGAAGAGTACTTTTAGTTCCCCAACACGGAAGTAGTCTGCGTTGGTCCGGAAGAGGAAACTAAACCGTAAGCCATAATTTAGCCTTACAAAGTCTCTAGACGCGTCAAACATTTCCGTAAAGATAAACCCTTTCACCAAACACGTAACAGTGAACTTTGTACCTGGCCAACGATTTTATTGTGAAAAGGTGCGCCGACTTCCCGTTGTAGTGTGGCTCCACTGGCGGCCAAACTTTGCCCAAACTCACCCGACTCGATGTGCAGCAACAGCCGCTCCAGGTGGCCGCCGGCCCGCAGCGACCCGACCACCCCGACCACCACTAACATGGAGTAATCCAAACATGGACCGCCACCGTCGTAGCCCCGTTCCGCCGCCGCTGCCGCCGCCGCTGCCGCCGCCATCTTGGCGTCATGGACTGTCCAGTGGGGACGTCACCACGGCCACGCTCACTCTCAGGATGCCGCCGCCACCCCCACCCCCACCCCCCTCTTGTCAAGGGCGGGGAGAGGACGACCAATCGGCGGAGACGAGTAAGCAACCGCGACAAAAGACGACCAATTAGAAGAGAGTGGTGAGTTTAGGTGAGCTCAAGAATTTTTCAAAATTAGTAACAGTTATTTCTTCTCATTTTCACGTGTTTTGTATTACAAAAACGTTCCTTTTCAACGAGCATACAATCAGATGTCCTCAAACTATAGAAGTCATCATCGGCTACTTCCTTACGGCCCTCCTTACTAAAAAGCTAAGCGACAAACCTGTTTCAACTGTTACCGTGAGCCCATGAACGCAGCACGACGACTCGGCCAACATGGCGGCGCCCGCAAGCGACAGATGTGGCAAATGTGCCTTTTTCGTGGACAAAAAGAAACGTTTTTGTAAAATGCTCGTCGCCAAAGGGCACAAGTTTTGTGGAGAACATGCCAACATGGACACGAACGTCTACGTGAGTTAGATGAACTTGGAGAAAACATTCATGACTTATAATCATTCACTCAAGATGACATTCAACACAAATAGCTCACAACACACGAGCAGAACGATTTAACTAATACATTATTCAACAACACATGAATAAATATATATTTGACTAATACAAGAATACAATAAGTAGGCGGGACAGAGGACGAGTGCTTTTAGCATATCTGACTCACAGTTCAGAGGTCGTGGGTTCGAATCCGGGCTCCGGCCTTTCTGTGTGGCCCTTTGCATGTCTTCCCTGCGCTTGCGTGGTTTTTGTCCGGCTTCCTCCCACGTTCCACAAACAGGCATATGTTGGCTTCACTGATGGCTCTAAATTGTCCGGAGGTGAGCGTGTGCCCTGCGTTTGGCCAGCGACCAGTCCAGTCCATTCTTCCCTCACTCGTGAACAAGACCCCAAGGCACTTGAACTCCTCCACTTGGGGCAGGATCTCATCTGGAGCGGGCACGCCACCCTTTTCCGACTGAGGACCACGGTCTCAGATTTGGAGGTGCTGGTTCTCATCCCAGCCGCTTCACACTCAGCTGTGAACTGCTCCAGTGAGAGTTGGAGGTCACGGCTTGATGAAGCCAACAGAACCACATTATCTGCAAAAAGCACAGATGCAATACTGAGGCCACCAAAGTGGACCCCCTCTACGCCTCGGCTGCGCCTAGAAATTCTGTCCATAAAAGTTCTGAACAGAATCGTTGACAAAGGGCAGCCTTGGCGGAGTCCAACCCTCACTGGAAACGAGTCCGACTTACTGCCGGATATGCGGACCAAACCATGACTCCGGTCGTACAGGGACCGAACAGCCCGTATCAGGGGGTTCGGTACCACTTACTCCCGAAGCAACGCCCCACAGGACTCCACGAGGGACACGGTCGAACGCCTTCTCCAAGTCCACAAAACACATGTAGACTGGTTGGGGGAACTCCCATGCACACTCGACGACCCTGCCAAGGGTGTAGAGCTGGTTCACTGTTCCACGGCCAGGACGAAAAACACACTGCTCCTCCTGAATCTGATATTCCACTTCCCGACGGACCCTCCTCTCCAGCACCCCTGAATAGACCTTACCAGGGAGACTGAGGAGTGTGATCCCCCTGTAGTTGGAACACACCCTCCGGACCACCACCCCAGTCTGCCAATTCAGAGGCACTGTCCCCGATGTCCACGCGATGTTGCAGAGGCGTGTCAACCAGGACAGCCCCACAACACCCAGAGCCTTGAGGAACTCCGGGCGAATCTCATCTACCCCGGGGCCTTGCCACCGAGGAGCTTTTTAACCACCTCGGTGACCTCAACCCCAGAGATAGGAGAGCCCGCCTCAGAGAACCCAGACTCTGCTCCTTCATGCGAAGGCGTGTCGGTGGAATTGAGGAGGTCTTCACTGGCTCACAACGTTCCGAGTCGAGGTCAGCAGCGCCCCGTCCTTACTATACACACTGTTGGTGGTGCACTGCTTCCCTCTCCTGAGACGCCGGATGGTGGACCAGAATTTCCTCGAAGCCGTCCGGAAGTCTTTCTCCATGGCCTCACCGAACTCCTCCCATGCCCGAGTTTTTGCTTCAGCGACCACCAAAGCTGCATTCCGCTTGGCCAGCCGGTACCCATCGGCTGCCTCAGGAGTCCCACAGGCCAAAAAGGCCCGATAGGACTTCTTCTTCAGTTTGCCGGCATCCCTCACCGTTGGTGTCCACCAACGGTTGCGGGGATTGCCGCCACGACAGGCACCGACCACCTTACGGCCACAGCTCCGGTCGGCCGCCTCAGCAATGGAGGCGCGGAGCACGGTCCACTCGGACTCAATCTCCGCCGCCTCCCCCGGAACATGAGCAAAGTTCTGTCGGAGGTTGGAGTTGAAACTCCTTCTGACAGGGGATTCCGCCAGACGTTCCCAACAGACCCTCACAATACGTTTGGGCCTGCCACGTCGGACCGGCATCTTCCCCCGCCGTCGGAGCCAACTCACCACCGGGTGGTGATCGGTTGACAGCTCCGCCCCTCTCTTCACCCGAGAGTCCAAGAAATGCGGCCGCAAAGTCCAATGACACGACCACAAAGTCGATCATCGAACTGCGACCTACGGTGTCCTGGTGCCAAGTGCGCGTGTGGACACCCTTATACTTGAACATGGTGTTCGTTATGGACAATCCGTGATGAGCACAGAAGTCCAATAACAGAACAGCGCTCGGGTTCTGATCAGGGGGGCCGTTCCTCCCAATCACGCCCTTCCAGGTCTCACTGTCATTGCCCACGTGAGCATTGAAGTCTCCCAGCAGAACGATGGAGTCCCCAACGGGCGCGCTCTCCAGCACCCCCTCCAAGGACTCCAAAAAGGGTGGGTACTCTGAACTGCTGTTTGGTGCATAGGCACCAAAGGCTACCCTCTCGTCCACCGGGGTGAACCCCAACGTACGGGCGCCGAGCCGGGGAGCAATAAGTATACCCACACCTGCTTAGGCACCGTGGGCAACTCCAGAGTGGAAGAGAGTCCAACCCCTCTCGAGAGGACTGGTACCAGAGCCCAAGCTGTGCGTGGAGGCGAGTCTGACTATATCTAGTCGGAACTTCTCGATTTCACACAGCAGCTCGGGCTCCTTCCCTGCCAGAGAGGTGACATTCCAGGTCCCGAGAGCCAGCTTCTGTAGCCGGGGATCGGATCGCCAAGGTCCCCGCCTTTGGCCACCGCCCAACTCGCACTGCACCCGACCCTTGTGGCCCCTCCCACAGGTAGTGAGCCCACGGGAAGGGGGACCCACGTTACCCTTTCGGGCTGTGCCCGGCCGGGCCCCACGGGTGCAGGCCCGGCCACCGGGCGCTCGCCTTCGAGCTCCACCTCCAGGCCCGGCTCCAGAGGGGGGCCCCGGTGAGCCGCGTCCAGGCATCATAAGGGGTCTTTGAGCCGTGCTTCGTCTGGTCCCTCACCTCGGGCCTATTTTCCATGGGTGACCCTGCCAGGGGCGTGAAGCCCCAGACAACTTAGCTCCTAGGATCATTGGGACACACAAACCCCTCCACCGCGATAAGGTGACGGCTCAAGGAGGGGCTGCAAAATAATTGTGAAGTGGAATTGAATGATTTCCAGTTTTATGCGAATAGAAGTCCGAAGCGTGATGCACATTTCTATTCAATGGATCGGCTGTGTACCAGTCCTCCAACGTGGCCAGGGGTGCGAGGGCCCTTAATAGCTGATCGGAGCTCAAGTTATTCTTGTTTTTCGAAGTAAATCTGACGACGCGCTTGCTCTCGGTTTGGCCCGGAAAATGAGATGGATGCCGGCGTTGAAAGATCTGAAAATGGCCGTTTAACATCACATTTTCGTCTCAACTCATAAGAAACAGCTGGGCATTTTTCTACCAAAGAGTGCCGGTTTTATTTGTGTAGCACACCTCTATGCAGTCAAATCGTCCATTGTGATATACAGGTGTTTTGAACATTGTCGTAACATACCTATCCAGGGTGTATCTCACCCAAAGTCAGCTGGGATAGACTCTAGCTCGCCCAGCACCTTCGTGAGGCTCAAGACGAGAGAAATTGGGCAGACTGACTATATGAATTGTAATATTTCACCGACAAAAAGTTGAAAACGCCGACCGGTTAGAGTGTCTGCCTCACAATTCTGGCGACCGGGGTTCGATCCCCGGCCCCGCCTGTGTGGAGTTTGCGTGTTCTCCCCGTGCCTGCGTGGGTTTTCTCTGGGCGCTCCGCTTTCCTCCCACATCCCAAAAACATGCGTGCTAGGTTCATTGACAACGCTAAATTGCCCGTAGGTGTGAATGTGAGTGCGAATGCTTGTTTGTTTGTATGTGCCCTGCGATTGGCCGGCAACCGGTTCAGGGTGTACCCCGCCTCCTGCCCGATGACAGCTGGGATAGGCTGCAGCACGCCCGCGACCCGCGTGAGGAGATTGCGACAGAAAATGGATGGATGGATGGATGGATGGATGGATGGATAATTCATGTTGTGAAGGAAATGTGCATCGTGCTCTTCATGACAACAATCTTTTTCCATATTTGACAATTCCGTGATGATGTTCACGATTTGCCTGACGTTGTGCGTTTCGTGTTTCAGGAAGACGGCGGCAGGAGGAGGATCGCTTGTCCGCTCGACCCCAAACAGTGAGCGGCGTCACCGCTTTTAATTGACACACGTGGACGCAATTGTTGGACCCCCTCCGTTCACAGCAGAAAAACCCACAACCCTAACCCTGAAATAACTTAACAGACCAAATTCAGAATGAATAAAAATGTACTGAAAATGAACCACTGACAATCAGATGTTGCTTTTGAATTGCGGTTCAACATAATGAGTTTCAAAACAAACTCGGCATTCACGAAAGAGGCAACAGGAAGCGGAGTTTTTTCGGAGAAGGAAAATGTTGAAGTGAGCAGGTCGGTTGCTCATCAGAGGTTCCATGTTTCGGAGACAACGTTAGAGAGAGCAGACTCCGATGGTTCGGACACGTCCAGAGGAGAACTAGCGAGGATATTGGTAGAAGCGTGATGAGGATGGAGCTGCCAGGCAAGAGAGCGAGAGGTTGGTGTTGGAGAGGAGGATGCAGGAGAGGAGAGAGGCGTGCGTGGAAAAGGAGGGCAAGCCCAAAGGAAAGGGAGACTTGTACTACATCTTGTTTTCTTTCTCTGTTGAATAATATACCCAGGAAGGGTTGTGGGCTTCTCTTCAATGATCAGAGGCGTCCCCGTGTGGAAGCTAACTCGTCTTTAGTTCATTCTTATTTCATCCAACTCATTTTGTAGTTAGGGTTTCCCTCTACGTGCTGTTATGACTGGGAAAGAAATTGTTGGATCACTAGTTTCGAAATCAAAAGCCAGTTTAAAAAAACCATAATTGAATAATCATAATTTCTTTTGTTTTCAAAGGGGATTGGTAAGAAAAAATGCTTGGTATATCGCAAGGTTATTAAAAGTTAAGACAATTTGCAATTTTGGTATTTTCGATGCACATGATTTGTCTTCGTGGGCCACGTTATGATGTGGCGGGCTGGGTCTGGCCCCCGGGCCACGGGTTTGACACCGGTGTTCTCACTCATTCTAGTTCATTCTTATTTCATCTATCGTTTGGAAAGTCAACAAATTGCAGTGACAAGTTCTTTTGCTGTGTCGTCAGCACGGTCAGCGAAGACAAGCTGCACAAGCACCTGAAGAAATGCAACTCTCGCGGCAAACCCAAGGCGGTGAGTGGCTCGGCAGCTTGCGTCTGTTGGAGTGGCCTTCGCTTTCTTCATCGTGTCGAAAACACGGACAGCAAACATTTATCGCCTAGTAAACCTCATCGACAACATGCACATGATTTCTGTCGTCAGGTCTATTACGTAGAAAACATCAACGCTGGCTCAGCTGACCAAAACGAGCAGACGCTCCCACAGGTAACGGCCGTTTTGATTTCATTCTCGACGTATCAGCATTTTCCTTGTCGTGTTACCATGGTAACACGCTACCTTAACAGGTGAGTTTGTGTGAGCGAAGCGCCACTCAGTTAAGACACCTGCTGGACACGCTCAACGCTGCTTCAAAAGGTGACTTTAGGTCAACTTCACGTCTGTCTGTCTGTCTGTCTGTCTGACCGCCTCCTTGCCTGTCTCACGCGACATGCGTTTGCTGAAGGTCTGCCGTTCCGGTTGGAGGAACACTTTGTGTCACACGCAGTTTTCCAGGAGGAAGCGAATAACCCGAAGAACGGAGATTCGGCCCACAAACACCTGAAGCAGCAGGTAGCCCGCCCGAGATGCGATGCGGCGTGACGGCTGAGGAGCGAAGCCGTCCGACTGACACGCGCCGGCGTTTTCCCTCAGTCCTCCATCTTGGGCCACCTGGAGGCGCTGGGGCTGCTGGGACGCGGCCGCTGCTTCGTGGAGTTCGGGGCGGGTCGAGGGAAGCTGTCGCACTGGATCCACCGAGCCCTGCGGGAGCAGACCCCGCCGCCGCCGGCCGGAGAACCTCTGCAGATGCTGCTGGTGGAGCGAAGCAGCACCCGATTCAAGGCCAGGCCGCGAACTGAATCGATGCGGGGTTTTGGCAGGAGGCCTAAAAAGGGGCGCCGCGCTCAATTCGGTGGACAGAGAACGCTCGCTTCCTGGCCGCCGACCCGACCTTTCAAAATAAAAGCTGCTCTGTTATGTGTTCAGGTGGACGGAAAACATCAGGACGCCGACGTGGAGTTCGCCAGGCTGCAGATTGACATTCAGCATCTTGATTTGAGTAAGGCGCCAGACCGAGACAGAGACCGTGACCAGAGCTCACGTGACCCTTTCTCGCAGGTAAAGTCCCGCTGCTGGGACGCCAGCTGCCGCTCGTCGGCGTCGGGAAGCATTTATGCGGAGCGGCGACGGGTGAGAGCTGCGCTAAAAAGGGTTAGCGATGCAAATTCCGCCGAATGTCGAAGAAACAAATGTTCTTCTTCAGATTTGGCTCTTCGCTGTTTGTTCCCAACATCGTCGACGCCTCGACAACAAGCGGGCCCGCCGAGAAAACGCCGCAAAGCGTCGCCTGACTCCGCAGCGGGAGACGCACCCGATCCTTGTGGATCCCGCCCTGCCCGCGGACCTTCCGAGCAAGGTCCTTGCGGATCCTCCGATCCCCGCGGGTCTTTTGGTCCTTCTCGGGTTCTGGGCCTGGCGGTGGCACTGTGCTGTCACCATCGTTGCGAGTGGCGTCACTATGTGGGTCAGAAATTCTTCTCTGATCTGGGTCTGGGTCCCGCCGAGTTCTCGAGCTTCTGCCGCATGTCCAGCTGGGCCACGTGCGGCCTGCGAGCGGCATCTGATCAGAGAGCCGACGAAGAACACGAACCGCTGACGGCGGAGGAGACGGACGTCGCGGCGGGGTAAACCTTTCTGACGCGGACGCTTGACGTTAATGAAGAATCGTTAGCCGATGACTTTGCTTATTTGCGTTTATTTCTGTGATCCGTCGGTAGATTTCTGTCGCCGGGCGAGCGCGAGCGGATCGGACGCCGCTGCAAACTTCTGATCGACGCCGGTAGAATCGAGTTCCTGCGCAGCAAAGGATTCTGCGGACGGCTGACGCGTTACGTCGGCGCTCAGGTGACCCTGGAGAACGTCCTGATGACAGCCACGCCTGCCGGCTCTTCTCCCGCCGCTTCCGATGTTTACTCGTAATCCACTCACATGCGCTCTCTTCCGAGCCTCCCGGATGTACGTCAGCATGAATTCTCGTCCGAACGTCTCGCGGTCGTCGCCGTCGTCAGTTGTGGCCATCTCCGGCGCCAACGGGTTGTCCCGGAAGTTGACGAACCTTCACACAAAAGGAGCCAGGAGTCATTTTTGCCCCATCCAAAAACTTGATCAGCGTTCTTTCTTGAATCCCGCCCAGCCGCCACCCAGCATTATCAAGATTTGATTTTATTGGTTTCATTCATTGGTTATTAAGATGTCTTTGTTCCCTATCTGATTAAATCACTGAATTATTGCAAATAATCAAATGATAGTATTAGAAAAATACACAATTTGACAGTTCTGTATTTTATCAAGGAAATGGTTGGTTAAGATCGAGTAATAGTTGGGAAAGCGATATTTGAAGAGTCTCACTAGCTCCCCTTCATTCGAGCGTACCGCCCGCGAGCTTCATTTTTCCATTCGCTCTCTCTCGCCGGCTTAACCCTCCCGCTATGTTCATTTGTCAGGGACATCGATGACGTTTAATTATCCAAAAGATGTCCGAAACCCCAAAATTCCCAATAAGCGTCGTTACTAACTATTCTATCACTATTTCATGCAATCGTGCTGCTTACCACTCACACGTCATGGTTCCATTAGGATAATTCACTCGTTTTTCATTCCCAAAAAAATTATTGTTTCACCACTTTATTACTTTTGAAAGACCAACATATAAAACACAATCATTTGACATCCAATTGAAACAGAACATTTACATTTTGTTTGTGAACCAGAAATGAACAAAATAACAAGCAATAGCAATATACCAATGTGTGTGTGTGTGTGCGTGTGCGTGTGTGTGTGCGTGTGTGTACATCTACACAGCGCACGAGCGACGTGTCATCACGCTGCGCTTTGTGCAAATTCATTTTGCGCATTCCGCACAGGTCACGCTTGTCTTGACATCATCAGATGGCCTGCAGACATGGCACCTCTTCCTCTTCATCTTCCTCTTCCTCCCCCCCCCCCCCCCCAGCAGCAACCTAGAAACAAGAGGACCATGATTACTTTACGATGGTGTCTTTCTGGTGATCCCAAGACACGCACACGCACACTTCCCTCACCTTCTAGCGTACTAGGTGCAGTCCTCTCCCGGATCCCGCAGGTCCTTGGCAGGTGCCGCCTCCGTTGGCTGGGCGGTGTCACAAGTGTCTTCCCCAGCTCATGGAGAAAGATGCGCCTCTTGTACAGCTTTGACACATTCCAGTCAGGAAAGATCTCAGTCGATCACGTTATGGAAGATGACCAGTGGCCAGCGCGCAGTCATTCGCTTGCTGCTGTCGGACCGTGTTACTTTGTCCAAGTTGTCTACCCCCCCCCCCCCTTTGGTGGCATTGTAATCCAGGATCATGCTTGGTTTTTGGTCCTCTCTTATGCTGATTTCAGCAGTTTTGTGCAGTGCCTTTTTGGGGCTGTGGTGTCTGCGAAGGCAAACATGGAAGATTGACTGACATATTTGGGGATGAAGACCACTATATTGCACCATTTTCTTGTCTTGCTTGGAGGAATAGGAATATCGCTTCCCTCATCTGGTTCAAAATCAGAATCATTAGGATCAGAATTGAGCTCAAGATAGCCTTCATCTTCAGACACATTTCTATTTCACGGTCATGATCAAAGATGCCTTCCAGAACCTTCTGGACTGTCATCCTTTTGCTTCTGTTGCTCATTTTGGAAAGGGCTGCCTGACAGACTGTAATGTTGGTACGACTCCCATGCAGAGAATCTTTTCTATGTTTTGCCCCTCCCCGAGCTCTCATTTGCGTTTGACTTTCGCTTTCCATTTACGTCGTGTCGTCAGTCGTGGCGGTTAAAAGCGTAAGCCGCCTATTTTGTCAACGTACAGATTAGAAAGTACACACATCTGCAAGAAATAAGCAATGACCTGAAAAGCCTACTTAAGTACAGGAAGGAAATATTTGAACTCTGTTATTTCACACCACTGTTAATGTCACCGTAACGCCGCTCACCTTCCACCTCCTCGTGCTCCAGGCGCAGAACCAGCCGTCCATCTTGTGTCTTCGGTTTGTCTCTGAGGCGAGCGACAGTGTGGCGCTCCTCCCAAACTGCGCCCGACCTGCACCGCACAACATTTCTCAGCTCAAGCTGACATTATCGACGTCACCGGATTCCACAGAATTCACGAGTGTCCCGGGATTGGTCAATTGGTCAATTTGCGGACCTCCCTCCTGTTCAGAACTTTTACGGACAGAATTTCGAGGAGCTCTGTGTTTACTCGGTATCGGATCGATACCGACATATGCGGTATCGCGCACCACGAGTCAAAATGCTGCAGAGTCTGGCTCGAGTGGCCACTTCTTGAACCCGAGTACAACGCAGCGAGAATTGAGAAAATCGGATGATGCTTTCTGGAGAAGCTGAGTATTTTTGTGTGATATCGCCGTTGGAAAATCTGGCCAAAAAGGCCTTCAAGTTTCAAACAAACAAGTCAACAAGTCAACAAGTCAAACAGCAACTTGAATTTTTGGCAACATATCTCCTCGACCCATCCGATTGGTCTGCTACTCGGGGAGGCGGAGTCTCACCTGCTGCGCGGCCTCTTTCTCTGCTTCTCCCGGTTGTCCTGGATTTTGGTTTCCCCACAAAGTTTTCAGGGAATTGACCGAGCCGCTCGCTAAAATGGCTGCCGTGTGATGTCACAGCACGACGCCCTCGGCCATCTTGTACCTCACAAAACAGCAGCGCAACAGCCGGATGTAGTAGTTAGCTTATAGCAGCATGTGGCACTTTCCCTTGGTAGCTAGTAGTTAGCATAGCGGAGTGTGTGTTGCTGATGTTGATATGTAGTAGATTAGTGCAGCAGCATGTGGCGCTTTATTGTATGTTGTTACATAGTAGTTAGCCTAGCATAGCAGTGTGTGGTGCTTTTTGTTAAGCTGTAGTTGTCCTCAGTCTGCAGTATTTTGAATACACGGAGGTCGTACATGTCATTGTTTGCAATGTTGCTCACCTCGTTTGCGCTCTTCAGCTGCTCTGTAAGCTAAGCTAAGCTAAGCGAAACTAAATATAGCTACTGGTGAGGTCACCTGACCGCTCATGGGGAAAAAAAACCTTGCAATTGCTTTGAAGTTCCAGTAGATGGAGCAATGGCTCACACAAACGAAATAATGACAAAAATGGGTTTTTTTTAATCTCCAGTAGAACCTCGATTTAACGGACGACTAGGGGGAGGGGTCGTCGGTTGAAGACGATACACTGCTCGTTTGAAGCACCTAAATACACCCAGCACAATACAAAATGATTGTGAATCGATGTGAAAACGATTTCAAGTTGATTCGAACTTACCGTTAACATATTGGTGCGATGTATTGGTCTTATTGTGCTCTGCAAGTCCCGTTGCACATACAGGACCACTTGTAAGCCACTTCCTCCAGGTCCCGACTCTGACGCACTTTCACGGGCTTGCACTTCTGCACGACACCTTTCTTATCTTTGGTGGTGTGAGCAGGAAGCTTCCTCCTACATACAGTGGGTACGGAAAGTATTCAGACCCCCTTCAATTTTTCACTCTTTGTTATATTGCAGCCATTTGCTAAAATCATTTAAGTTCATTTCCCCCCCGTTAATGTGCACACAGCCCCCCATATTGACAGAAAAAAAAAAAAGAATTGTTGAAATGTTTGCAGATTTCTTGAAAAAGACAAACTGAAATATCACAGGGCCATAAGTATTCCGAGCCTTTGCTCAGTATTTGGTAGAAGCGGCCTTTGGAGCTCACACAGCCAGGAGTCTTGTTGGGAATGATGCAACAAGTTTTTCACACCTCTGCCATTCCTCCTTGCAGATCCTCCCCAGTTCTGTCAGGTCGGATGGTGAACGTTGATGGACAGCCATTTTCAGGTCTCTCCAGAGATGCTCAATTGGGTTGAAGTCAGGGCTCTGGAACAGTCACGGAGTTGTTCTGAAGCCACTCCTTCGTTCTTTTAGCTTTGCGCTTAGGGTCATTGTCTTGCTGGAAGGTGAACCTTCGGCCCAGTCTTTGGTCCCGAGCACTCTGTGGAGAAGGTTTTTCGTCCAGGATATCCCCGTACTCGGCCGCATTCATCTTTCCTTCGATCGCAACCGGTCGTCCTGTCCCCGCCGCTGAAAAACACCCCCACGGCATGATGCTGCCACCGCCGTGCTTCACTGTTGGGACTGGATTGGACAGGTGATGAACAGTGCCTGGTTTTCTCCATACTTAGAATTAAGGCCAACAAGTTCGAGCTTGGTCTCATCAGACCAGAGAATCCTATTTCTCACCATCTTGGAGTCCTGTAGGTGTTTTTTTTTTAGCAAACTCCATGCGGGCTTTCACGTGTCTTGCACTGAGGAGAGGCTTCCGTCGGGCCACTCTGCCATAAAGGGCTGCAGCGATGGTTGACTTTCTAGAACTTTCTCCCGTCTCCGGACTGCATCTCTGGAGCTCAGCCACAGTGATCTTTGGGTTCTTCTTGACCTCTCTCACCAAGGCTCTTCTGCCCCGATCGCTCAGTTTGGCCGGACGGCCGGCTAGTAGGAAGGGTTCTGGCCGTCCCAGACGTCTTCCATTTCACGATGATGGAGGCCACTGTGCTCTTAGGAACCTTAAGTGTAACCTTGGCCAGATCTGTGCCTTGCCACAATTCTGTCTCTGAGCTCTTCAGGCAGTTCCCTTGACCTCATGATTCTCCTTTGCTCTGACCTTCTCTAGACAGGGGTGTGGCTGTCCTGGACTCCAATGAAGGTGTCGAACCATCTCAAGGATGATCAGAAGAAATAGAGTTCAATATATGAGTGTCACAGCAAAGGGTCTGATGACTGTGTCATATCTTTTTTCTTTTTGAATAAATCTGACTTCAAGATTTCAACAATTCAGATGTCTTTCTGTCAAGATGGGGTGCTGTGTGTCCATTCATGAGGAAACAAATGAACTGAAATGATTTGAGCAAATGGCTGCAATATAACAGAGTGAAAAAGGGGTTAAGGGGTCTGAATACTTTCCGTACTCACTGTATGTCAATTACACATACTCTGGCCACCGAAACTCCCGACTCCAACTGCTTAATAAGTTCCAATGTGTCACCAATACGAAGGTTAGCGCGCTTCCTTTTCTCACCTCCTTAGTGAAGGGCTTGACAAAAAACAACAACAACAAGTACATCTCTATAAATGAGACTATATTGATTGTAATTTATTGAGTATCCATCCATCCATCCATTTTCTAGTGCTTATCCGAAGTCGTGTCCCGGGTCGTCCCCGGGGTGCCCCGGCCACCTCATCCGGCTCCTCTCGATGCGGAGGAGCGGCGGCTCTACTCTGAGCCCCTCCCGGATGACCGAGCTGCTCGCCCTATCGCTAAGGGAGAGCCCGGGCACCCTGCGGAGGAAACTCATTTGGGCCGCTCGTATCCGGGATCTCGTTCTTTGGGTCCCGAAACCACAGCTCGTGACCCTAGGTGAGGGTAGGAACGTAGATCGACCGGTAAATCGAGAGCTTCGCCTTTGGGCTTAGCTCCCCCTTTACCGCAACGGACCGAGACAAAGTCCGCATCACTGCGGACGCCGCGCCGATCCGCCTGTCGACCTCCCGTTCCGTTCTTCCCTCACTCGTGAACAAGACCCCGAGGTACTCGAACTCCTCCCCTTGGGGCAGGATCTCATTTATTGATATACTGAAATTGGAGTTGTGCCGCCAGATGAATATTGATGACGTAGCCGGAACCCTCACACAGTTCCACGACAAATTTCAGGACGATCAATCACATCTATAGTCATCTGCGGGGCTTCTGTTGCACAACTTATTTAGGTGTCACCTCAATCAATGAAAATACTTTTATAAAATATTCTCATCGCTTGATATGTACCTGTACAGTCTACTGTGCCAAAATCAGTCTTGCCTGTTTGAGACGATACACGACGAGCGCTCGCTAATCTGACAACTACAGGTACCAGTCGCTGTCTGGCGAGGGCGACCAGTTCCGGAACTATCGAACTTTGTCCGCCACAAGAGGGCATTTTCAGTGCCGACCGGGCGCTACCTTTCTGTCCATCGGTTCCGGGTCCGTTCGGTCCAGGTTTCGCTGTATTTTGCGGCAAATCACAAATCCGAATTTGACCGAGGGCGCGTTACACGTGGATATGGAGCAAGTCGAGAAGCACGCTCTTCAATCCAAAAGCCGGCAATGGCCTCGATCTCTTGGATTTGAGAGCAAATTGACGGCGATGTGCAGCTCCAATTTGAGGGACGCGGTAGACCAGTCGGCTGCGAGTGACGGACAGAGGAGAACATGCGGGACTACAACTGTTGGGCGGGAAAGGACCAACAACCGCCACTGCTCGTTTATGCGCATCGACTTTGTTCATGAATCAAGTTCAACCAGAGATGATTATTTTTGTCCGATTTTCACACACGAATGCCAGGTTGTAACAGACAGTAATCAGAATCAGAATTACGCAACAGGAAAACACGTCAAGTGACAGTGTCGATTGTCCGGGAGTGGGCGTGGCTCGAGTGCTGGGCGACCGCTCCTTTCAGGCACCGCTTTGCTTTTGCCGGTCGACGGAGGCGATGGAGAGGCGGAGTCGCTTCCGGACGATGATGATGCTGAGCGGCCAGGAAAGGAGGCGGGGCTTCCTCACTGGAGGTGCAGCAGCACGCTGGCGGGATCGTGCGGGAACTCTCGCCACGTCGTCGGAGAAGCGACACGTGGCGGCGCCGTCCGGCTGACGTTCATGACGTGCGCGCGGATCACGTGACCGGACGCGTCGAAGCGCGGCAGGACCCGGACCGAGGACGGCGAGCGGACACGCCCACAGCCCCGATGGCGACCTCAGGAGGAAGGATGACCGATCTGCGCAAAACCCACGCAAGCGTAACCATGGAAACTGGAATTTGCCTTTCAGTGTTTCTCCTGGTAGCAAACAAGCTTTGAAATAGTTTTTTTCCGCATGAACTTGCATCAATTTGGAAAACAATATTGTTTAGTGCAGAGATACATGAGGTGCTTCTTCTGCCAAAACATGACCCTGAGTCAAGTCATATTGGAAATTCACTTCAACAATTGAACGTCATTGAATGAGCTGCGGAGGTGCTCCGGGCGGAACGTCGCAGCCCGTCCGGCTCTCTCGCGCGCTGACGCAAGGCAACCTGTACGAAATATTTGCGGCTTGGAAGCGCATACCTCGGGTCAAACGTGGACGAATGAAAGCGTGTAACCGGCCGGGCACCTTTGAGGTCTCGGCAACGTTCGACTCAAAACAACGACGGGACGAGATTTGAGTCCCGTTATTGGCCCGATTTGCTATTGTGGTTAATTTTCTCGCACCTGTGCTTCCGAGTCGGCGGTCTCCCGGGAAGACTCCGACTTCCGTCTGGCATGGGGTGAATGAAGATTTGGAGACACTTGGCATTTGGGCTCATTCGATTTATTGAACAGGCCTTGGTGTCATAGCAGCTGCTGTATTGTCAGAACGACGGAAAAAAAAAGCCCCCGGGATCTCAGTTTATCAAGGTTCTGATTCTCTGGGCGTGGAATTAGCCCCCGCCCTCGTTGCATCCGGAAGGATGCTGCTCCTCATGACCATATTTGGAATCGTAGCTGCCAGCCGGTGTCTCTTTGGGTGTGTGAAATACCGCTACTCGTCTGCCGTCGTCTCTCAGTCTGGTCGATCTTTGTTACGATAATGCCGAACAGTCCTCTTTGAAGACCAGGACCGGTTGTAAACCCCCGACAGGTTTCTGTCAGGGGGATGCAAGACCCCCCCCCCAATCAACATAGAACTGGTTAAAGGATGTTCTTTGACAGTTGGCGGGAACACAGCTCTCCAAACATTTGTCCTTCCCGAAGGAACTCTGATTGTGTTACTAGGAAAATATACTACACTATCGCACAGCATTTCTCAGCAATGACAAAACTCCTTGCGGTGTGACGTCCTCCACCGACGACGCCAAAAGGAAATGTTTGGATATCTGTGTCGTGTGACATAGGAAGGAAAGCCTCCGACGTAGCGCCTTGACGCCCACCAATAGGATTGCGTCTTGCAACGGCGCGTCGCCTCCCTTCCTCACCTCCGTCAACATTTATTCGCACGCACAAACAAATGTTTAACAAAGCTTTCGAGCATGGATCGACAGGCGGCGTGTTGAGGTACGAACGCGCGTGTTGCCGGCTTGCACGCCGTGTTAAAAGTACGTGAACATGACCTCAAGCGCTCCCTGAAGAATGGACGGCCCGAAACATTTTCTTCTCCGGAGCACCCGGCCGGGGATGACGCCCCTCCTGTTTTTCTTCTTTTCTTTCCGACACAAAACCTTGGCGCCGTCGTTGTTGCCATGGTAACGGTTGTATTCTGTAACATTGATACGTTTTCCAGTCCCGCCTCCCCAGTCACATTTGACAAGATTAGCTCAACGCAACATTTGCACAATCGACATTGTCCCGGATTATCGTACTACTCGGCGCCCTATTTTGCACCGGACTATTGCAATATGAGTCTTTCCAACTGCTCGAAGTGCTAGAGGACTCTGCATCTTTTTGCACAATTGTCAACAAAAAAAAAAATAATGTACCGGCATTCCCAGATAGCTAGCAACCCTTTATTGCTCAGTGACTGACCGTCTGTCGTCGTACTCGAGCGCCTCTCCGACGACCGGAGACAAATTCCTCGTGTGCTTTTTGGACGTACTTGGCAAATAAAGATGATGGTAAAAAGCGCTATCGTACGATATGCCGTGTAGCGTTGCCAGTGGCGGAATTGGACCGCAGACCGTGAGAGACGGCATTTGTCTTGCAGTCTGATCCCGGGCATTAGGAGCTCTCGCGTGGTTTCCGCCACGCGCGTCGGCATGCCGCTTTGGACTCGCTGACGGTTCCGTTCGTAGCACATTTCATCAGGGTTCACGTCCGGCACGTGTTGCACTCGTACCGCGTCCGTCACGTGAAGGAGACGCAGCCTGCGGCCGCCCGACGACGATTCGCGCTCACGCTGCAACTACTGACGATTTGCTGCAAGATAAAGACCGGAATGGCGGCGCATCTCCTCGCACGAGCGCGACGTCTGCATGCGAGAGGGGTCAAGACGAACAAAGAAATGCTAGGATCCGGCAGATTTTGCAGGTTAGGGTCTGGGACGGATCACTGCGATAAACGTAGCGGTATGAGAACCGTGAGCCAAAGCGTCCTCGTATTGCAATTACGGCTTCAACACCCTTCAGAGGTGCAAAGAAAATAAAGCATGGAAGTTGCAGCCCAACGGGTAACTGCTTCAAAGCGTGTTATCTGCCTCAGTAGCGAGTCTACAGACTTATTAGAATGATTTGACCAATTGTAGGCACGCATGCTTGCAAACGTTCATTTCAGGACAGCTTGGTAGCCCAATCGTAACGTCGCCTTCGATTGGCCAGAGGGATGCGTCGTGCTGTCGTGAAGGTGATGCGCTTCCTCTACCAAGCGGCGCGACCCTCACCGATTGCTCGCAGCGGCAATTGCTTTGCTGACAACTCGACCGGTAAAATAACAAATAACAGCTCATACTGCTCACAGAAAGTTTTCGTGCTTTCGAAAGCATCTTTGTAAAACAGCGCTACGCCTGGAAAGCGGTAACAAAGGGAAGGTGCGGCCCGCCGGGTGGCGCGTGGCCTCGGCGGCTCACCGATCCCATGTTGGACACGCCGAGTGTTCCTCCGCTCGGCCGAGCGCCTGAAGCCGGTTGAGTTCCTGCGCCGCTTCCAAGATGCTGAGCAACTGCACGTTCTTCACAGTGGGAACCAGGAGACCCAGGCCGATGTTATGAGACGCCTGACGCACGCCACACCAAGTTCGCAACGCTGAGAACGTCCACAACACGGTCACCTTGTACGTGATCTTCGTCCAATGAGGCGTTGAGGATGCGAAAGTGGCTGAGGCCTGAGCCAATCAGAGCGCAGCATTAACGGGCACACATTGAGAAAAGCATCCCATCCAAATCTGATGTGGCATTTCAAAATCAAAGTCCACTGAAATTGGTGTATTTCACTGTCATGATCACGGATTTCAAAAATTCCTTAAAAAAAATCTCAACACCACTTATCACAACACCAGACCAGTTCTGGGGGACACTACACCACCCCAAGTGGTGCACGGATGAACGCCTTTTCCAAGTCCACAAAACACATGTAGACTGGTTGGGCGAACTCCCACGCACCCTCGAGGACCCTGCCAAGGGTTTAGAGCTGGTCCACTGTTCCACGGCCAGGACGAAAACCACACTGCTCCTCCTGGGAATCTGGGATTCCACTTCACGATGAACCCTCCTCTCCAGCACCCCCCGAATAGACCTTACAAGGGAGGCTGAGGAGTGTGATCCCCCTGTAGTTGGAACACACCCTCCGGACCACCACCCCAGTCTGCCAATCCAGAGGCGCTGTCCCCGATGTCCACGCGATGTTGCAGAGGCGTGTCAACCAGGACAGTCCTACAACATCCGGGCGTATAGTGACTGTGTACAGTGGGGATGGGGCGCTGCTGACCTCAACTCGGGACGTTGTGAGTCGGTGGGGAGAACGCTTCGAAGACCTCCTCACACGCCTTCCCATGAAGGAGCAGAGTCTGGGTTCTCTGAGGCGGGCTCTCCTATCTCTGGGGTTGAGGTCACCGAGGTGGTTCAAACGCTCCTCGGGGTTGGATGAGATAACCTCCGGAGTTCCTCAAGGCTCTGGATGTTGTAGGACTGTCCCGGTTGACACACCTCTGCAACATCGCGTGGACATGTTTCAGCAACCTTGATCTCATAGCTCAAATCCCACACACTCATTATTCTTGCCGGCATATGGAACCTTCTGGTCATCAAGCCACTGAACAGTGGCCCCCCTGAAAATACACTGTCTTACCAAGAATCATTATATGCATGTCAGGTGCAGGTATTATTTGTGTCCAAAACATGGGCCTGGCTTGTTGAGTTAAGCGGAAGGGAGCGAATGAGGACGTACTACGTACTAGCTTTAGCCTCGCGTGTGCAGTGATGGCATCAGTTAAAGGCGTTCGCAAGCGAATGCGTGCGTTTACTGTATTTTGTTACCGTTTGTTCAATAAAGCCATTGAAAGAGCACCGGTGGCTCTTTCCATTCTCCCTCTATCCAAACCACCTGTTATGGATTACATTTTGTTCTAACTATCAGTGGTAGGCTATATTAAGTCTGAAATGATCTCAAACTTTGGACATTCTGTCTTAAAGCGCTCTTTCCTCCTGGCTCGTGCTTATTGCTGTAACAAAATCCCACAAACCGCAAAAAGTGAATCGCGAACGAGGTTTTATTACTCAAACGTTGAGTTAGGATGTTAAAAACAACTTCAATCGTTCAATTAAAAACTGTTTGACACCTAGGTTAAATAAGATTTGTACCTAAATTAATATCAACAATTCTTCAACGTTTTGCACTTCAACAACAGAGCTGTACTTAGGTAGTGAGGATTTTATTTTCCAGCAGGATTTGGCACCTGCCCACAAAGCCAAAACCAGTTTAATAGCCATGGAATAACCGTACTTGATTGGCCAGCAAATTGCCCTGACTTGAACCCCATTGAAAACTTTGGGGGTATTGTCAAGAGGAAGATGACGGAACAGAAACCCCGAAATGCAGACGATCTGAAGGCCAATATCAAAGCTACTTGGGCTACAATAACACCTGAACCGTGCCAAAGGCGGACCAACTCCGCGCCACGCCGCCTTGGTGCTGTAATTAAGGCAAAAGGAAGCCCAATCAAGTAGTGAGGGCATATTCCATATTCCATATTCCATATTACGTACACTTTTCAGAAGGCCCGCATTTCTGTGTTTAAGATCCTTTTTTGTTGGTCACATGAAATATTCAAATTCATATATTCAAAATGAACTTTGAAAATTGTGCATACAAAAAATGAGGAAAAACCGAAACATCATTTGCATAAGAATTTGGAATGCAATGTATGTGTATATACAGCATATTCAAATAAAAAAGGGTTGAATTTGATAAACTATTGTTTTAGTACTGGTAAAATAATGGTAACCAAAACATTAAAAATGACCACCATGACACATTTATACATTCATTTGAAAAGCTACATTTAGTACAAGTTACAGCAACTATATTTAAAACGGGTTTCCAAAAATATTTTCAAATGAGAAAGAAACGAAAAAGGACCACAGCTACGACACATAAGTCAAATTCTCTTTATTTTCTAAAAGTCAAAATACTTTTTAAATCGTGTTAAAAAGCAAATATTACAATATTTTATCCTAAACATAAAAACGACCATTCATTTTCATCAAAAATGCAATATCTGTGATTTATTTCCCATACAAACATTTTCAAGTCAGACATTTTAAATGCTGTTGAATAACAAATACGTATTTCAAAAAAAGAAACCACACATTTACATGGAATACTTCTGATTTTAGAATTGATATCAATGTGAAAGGGTTAAATACTGACCCCATTTTTCCCATTAAGGTTTGTGTTGCGCAGGCCCAACATGTAGTCTGCAATGATCTTTTTATTATTTCAAAAGGAATCAACGGGAAGACTTGCACGCACACGCACGCACGCACTACACAATAAATAGACGACTCGAACGACGGTAGAGACGGACTCTCTTCTTGTTACGAGACCACGCAATACGCCGTGAATTGTTTAAGAGCATCCATCTTAGTAGGGAGCGGCCTTGCAAGGTTCAGGACAAATACGGATTCAAGGCCAGCACGAACAGCAGCACCGACGCACTCAAGTCTTCCTTTGCACTTTCAGGAACCTTCGCCGTCTTCGCCGTCTTCGTCACGTCTCCGCTCCTTCAACGCAAGACCTGCTTTTCACCTTCCTTGCTAAATCGCTCCAGTCAAACTTGAAAGAGCCTACGCGCAGACATCAATGTTAAGGTGGTTAATGGAGGGAGGCGCGCAGAAGCCGACTCGTCCGCGTCAGCTTCCGTTCATCTCGGTGAGGCCGCCGCCGCCTCCTTTGGCGGGCACCAGCAGGCTCACGCGGCCCGTGGCGCTTGCCGCGCTCTTGATCACCTCCATCCACCTGAGAGAGCAACACAGAGTTGTCATTAGCGGGCTGCTGTTCAAAAGAAGATACAACAAAAACGTTTTTTGTACTTGAAAATGTGAACATTTTGTTTTAAATGAGACTTTTTGTGAAATAGGATAAGTACAGAAACACAAAATATGACATTAACACAAATGAAAGAAATGACAAAAGTACTAGACAAAAAATAGATGAAAGACATCACGTCAAAATGGAAATGTAAAAAAAGGTTCAAAAATCAAATGTTCTTTTGACTCCCCAAAAATGTTCAAATACAAATTTATGGAGATGTGAAATATTTGAACAAAATGCAAAAACAAATCAAATATGAGTTAAAAATGACACACTAGGGAACCCCCAAAATATTAGAACATTCAAAAAATACCTGATGTAAAATGCACAAGACATCACTTTATTTTTACTAAAAAGAAAAAGATGAAACAATGTAAATGTAGAAACTAATGTTGCAAAATACCACATTTAGTTTTAAAATGTTTTTTTTTAGACTGAAATATAATGAAAACAAAATAGATGAAAATTGCACAAATTAAGACTAAAATACCAAATATACAATAGAAATTTAGAAATACTATATATATATATATATATATATACTATTATTAGACAGGACATCACAGTATTTTTTTAATAAAAAGAACAAGGTAAAATAATGTAAATGTAAAAAAACCTATGTTCCAATATGTCCCACTAGTTTTTTTTCTCTTAAGAAAAAATACAAAACTTCATACAAAATGTTAGATTAACGTTACACTAATTAGGGAAAGCCCCCAAAAATGCTGTACAAAAAAAGGAGATGAAAAACACACATCATCACTCTCTTCCCAATAAAAACAATAATTAGGTAAAAGAAAAAAGAAGAATGTAAATGTAAAACTACATCACACAAAAAAGAAACGAAAAGATGAACGCTGACCTCTCAAAGGTGTACTCGCTCTCGGCCCGGAAAAAGTAGACATGCGACTTGAATTGCAGCTTGAAGACGTAATCCTTATGGATGGCGTCCGCCTCCTCCGGCGTGCTCACCGCGTAGCCCAGAAGCGGCAGGCTCGCCAGCGGGAAGTCGTCCTGAGCGCAGGCGAATAAGCAAAACAGCGGAAAAGGCAACATATTTGACACAAAACATTGGGACGCAAATTGGATTCAAAGACACAATGATACCAAAATAATAGGAAATAAAATCAAAGTTGAAACTAGATTGAAAATCCATTCGAATAAAAATACAAACACAAACCAGTTTAGGGAATACAAAACCAAATCAGTTCACAAATAATCCAAAAAGTAGATGAAAAAGAAATATTAGAAGCACAAAAATACTATGAAACCCCCCAAATATTTGATGAAAAACACAAATATTGGGAACTTTTTGGATGGCTTCCAAAGTAGACAAATACTATGATACAAAAATGGTAGGAAATACAAGTTATATAGTACAGAAACAAAAGAAAATGTGTCAATAGCAGCAGACGAACCTTTTGTTTCTTTTTCATAAATGACAGAATATTAGACGGAAAAATACAAAAATGTTAAATGGAAAATACACAAATAGAACCAAAATAATTCCTTCCGAAATATATTTCAAAAAAGAGACTCGCCGATGATTTGTCTTTCCTTGATCAATGTGAATGTTTCCAAAAGGGGAAAATTGGCCAGGACCCAAGCGTTTGTGCACGTGTGCGCGTACCTGGTGCGTCTTGTAGAAGAACAAGCAGAAGTTGGTGAACACCACCCAGAGTTTTTGCCAGCCGTTGCTGTTCTTGAACTTCCTCAGGAGGTACCCCGACAACTGGTTCTATACAAGCACATGAGCATGAGGCACCATTTGAACATTAACACTGCGCTTCATTAAAAACAAACTTTGCATACAAATAGATTGCCCATGTGAGGGGCATATTTGTAGCGAAAGAAATCTCCTGTACTGCGAAAGTTCACTACAACTGAAAGACCCTGGGAAGTGAGTTCAGAAGTGCGATATACAGGCACATCTGAGTTCATTAGAATATGGAAGAACGCTTCATACATTATGCAGCGTCATTAAAATACCTTTCGGAGGGCGAGTTCATGCCTAATTTCGACATTCAAAAGCATTCCCACTGGTTCTTCATTGTTTGTTATGTAATATTTACTTTCTAGCGATGGCAAATGTTGTGTTTTCAATTGCTGTAAGCTATAGCCATCAAATAAATACATCCAAATATGCACCGTTCCATGTTCGAGGATACCTGCTGAAAACATGACAAGACTGAGAAGTAGGTAGTGCTGAATTAGCTACATGTGCAATGTCACGTGACCAAACCCCGAAAACAGGTCCACGCCTTTTTGTGTATGCTACACTAACGAGCATAGGTTATACTATAGCTTGATGACATGATGGTTTGAAGCCCAACTTGCAAACATTTGGTTTGATTTATGGCTGGTGTCTTTGGACAAAAGTTAAGTCATTTCTCGTGTATAATGAGCATTTTGTTCCCACCCAAAAATGGTCAAAAGTCAATAGTGCGCATTATACATAGGTGTAGGGGAAAAGGGGGGGGGAAAAAAAAACGTTCACATTTTATGAAGCGGTTATGAAAAAGCTGTACACTTTCATTCCAATGTCACCGCCACCTAGAGGTTGCGAGAAAGGGGTGGCCTACACTTTCATTCCAATATGGCAGGGGTACGGACGTACGACGACGTATACTGTATGTACAGTTGTGCTCAAGTTTACATACCCCGGCAGAATTTGTGAAAGATTTATATATATATATATGATCATTATTATTATTATTATTTTTTTTTTATACGACTGAACAACAACAACAACCAGCATTCATTTTGTTTAATAATAATAATAATAATAATACTTTTGCGAAATGCTTGACAGCTTAATTTGAATCCCATTCAAATAAAATGAGCCTAAAGAATTGTGCCCATCTTACAAATTCCGCCCGGGTCATCAACCCTACGGGCACAACTGTGTGTTCTCTCATTCACTAAAAGACTTTTTAAAAGTAGTTCAAAGAAAGTGCTTTTTCATCTTTTGTTCATATGTCTTGCGATGAACAAAAGACCTTCCTACAGACGCCACGCTAAGAAAGAGCGCGTTCTTGCGTAGCCGCCGTCGGACACGCGACGTTAGCGGCAACTCCGTCTACTCCCGTGACGGTACCTGGTTCACGCGCAGGTAATCGCCGAGCGAGAGGTTCTGGTTGCGGTACCAGCAAACGTGTGTGATGGTGTTCGGTCTCTGGCCCCGACCCAGAAGGTAGCGAGGAGGCAACTCGGGCGACGCGGCGGGAGAAACTGAACGCGACGGTCGAAGAAAAAGACAGGAAAGAAAAGGAAGACAGAAGAGGAAGCGTTAAGTGGGTTTCCACCCGAGACGAACACAGTGTTTGTTCATAGTGTTACATCGGAGAGCGAGAGCGAGAGGGAGAGGGAGAGGGAGAGTTGGGCTGAGGAGGAAGTGGAGGAGGTGGCAAGGATGGGACAGGAAAAGAAAAAGAAAAAGAAAAAGAAAAAGGAAGGTCAACCGTGCTCGCCTTTCTCACAGCGACACCGGGCGACACGTTATAGCAGCGGCTGCAATATCGGGAGAGATGTCATCCATCAGGACCTCGGCCTGTCTTCTTAGCGACCTACAAAACCCTCCCGCTGCTTTTGCGTGCTTTTATGTCGCGCGTGTCTGACGTGAGGCGGCGTGGGTCCGGCGCGTAGTACCTCCACAGCCAGGCTGTGGTCTGACATGGACACGCTGGTGTTGCGGTGCCAGCACACGTGGACGGTGGCGTTGGCGCGGTGGTGCGTCCGCTCGTCCGGTGACGCGCGAGACGAGTTCACGTCGTCCTCGGACTCCTGCTCCGGAGAAACCTCATCCGAAGAGCCTGAGGGCGGGGGAGGACGCCGGGACGCCGAGGAAACGGGAACGGAAGGTCGGAGGGTGAGGCGAGAAAGGAAAGTGGAGCGCTAGCCGGACACATCATTAGGTACACCTGCACAATCGAATCCATTTCAAACACCAATCCTGGCTTGACACCCTATTTTGAAACCCTAACCCTTGTCTTGGAACACTCAACAAGACTTTCAGCCTTAAACTGAAACCCTAAAACCTTGAATGAGGCTTTGTACCCCTAACCCTGGCTTGAACCCGCAATTTGAAATCCTAACTAACTCGGCTTGAGTTAGGTTTCACGTGACACAAACGCCACGCCTCGCGTTAAACCTTCATTTAAAACTCCAACCTCGGCTTAATACCCTACATTGAAACCCCAACCCTGACAAAAGAAAAGACAAAAACATTTGAAACCCTAACCTAAACCTAAAAGATTTCATCATTTCAAAACCCTAACCACCCTAAGCCATGTTTAAAACCCACATTTCTTGATTCCCCACTGGAAGTCCTAGCGGCGTTCCTAATAAAGTGTCCCACTTGCAGGTCACACGACCGGCTCCGTCCGTCTCTTACGATTGGAGTGATCGGTGAGGCCTCCGTCCGGGAAGACGGCGGACTTCTCCTGAGACTTCTTGGCCAAGTCGACGGCCACGTTGAGATCCTCGATCCACTTGCTCATCTCCGCTTTGGAGCTGCGCCGACACAAACACCACGCGGACAAATGGGAAGTGATGTCACGGACGCGCCGGAAGCGAGCTCACTGACCTGGCCGCCGCCACGACGGTCCTGTGCGCAGAGGAGACGGTGAAGCAGTGAGGCACCGCCCACTCCCGCTCGCTCTCCTCCACCTGTTGACGGAAACCACACTAAAGTCACGCGCACGTCTCCATACCCTACTTTGCAAGCCTAACCCGGGCTTCAAAGCCGAAAAAAGGAAACAACGAGGCTGGCTCGATATCCTACTTTAAAAACACAGCCCTGACTTGATAACCTCATTTGGAACTTGAAAAAGTCCTTTGAAGGTCACATGGTATCCCCGGTCTGAAAGCCCGATTCCAAACCGTGACTAAAAACCCAGACATTGCCACGAGACCACGACCCAGACTCCAAATGTTAAGCCCTCACTCTGAATTGAAAGCCTGAGCCGCTTTTGGGATATTTGATCGCTTATTTTGGGTTGCCGGGAGCGCCGGGAGCGTCGGGAGCGTGTGCTCTCCGCTATTAAGAAGATGGAGAAAAAGACAAGGAGGTTGATTGGGGCGTCCGAGCGAGCACGCCGGCGGCGCATCGCGCTTACCGGAGCATCCAGAATTAGGAGCTGCGGCCGGCAAGTAAAAGCAGAGACACGCGAAAGTTAGCACGAGCCCGCCCTTCCGTAGCCCCTCGCACGCCATACTCACGATGGTGCCGCGGAGGGGCAGCCGTCCGTGCACTTTGAACTGATTGGTTGCCGTGACGCCTTTGCCGGTGTAGAGGAGCATGTCCGAGAACTGACAGATGACAGAAACCGCGCTTATTGAGACTTGCTTGAGTTGAGTTATTGAGGTTTCCCCTCACCAGGAAGAACATTCTTTGCTGCAGCCCCTTCTTGGTCAGCTTGTACAGGCAGCCCTCCCGTATGAACTCCTTCGAGAGAAAGGAAGGGGAGACCGTCACCGCACTCTCGAGCTGCCGCCGGGACACGACGCGCTCGCGCTCGCGTTACACGGACTCGGAAGCCCTGAAATGTAAAACCCGACTCACCCTGCCCGGCGCCGTCAAGTCGTCGATCCCGATGAGGTCTCGCTGCAGCTCGGTGAGCTTCTGGAAGTTTTCCAGGCGGATGAGGCTGCTCCGGAGCTGCGCCGCCATCTCCGCCACCTCCTTTAGAGCCTCTGCACATGCGCGGGCACACGAGATTCGAAACACACGGCATACTAATTTCGTCGCAGCGACGGGCCGTGTTTTCGCCGGGGACGTCACACTTCAAACCATCAAGACGATCCAAAAACGCAATCGAACAGCGTTACAGGCCGGCGCCGTGAGAAGCGAGCGACCTGACCCGTCGACGGGCCCGTTTGTTTGCTTTTATTTGGGAGGGCGAACTTGAGATACGAGCGCCGCACGGCGGCTTGTGACTCAAATCGCTTCACAGGCACTTTAGCAGATACGATTAGTAGATATCTTCTTTCAAAGAAAAACAAAAGCCGATTCTTTCCACTCTCAGCTGAAGGCTGCTGGCAAACACAAAGGAGAAAAATAAGCAGAGGGAGCATTTCAGACTCCCCTGCTCCAGCAGAAAGGGCTTCCAGATCCATCCTTCTGCGCGCAGGACAGCTCACTCACAAAAAAGACCACAACGTTGATGGTTAAAAACGGCAGCGTTGTTAACCCTCGAAGCATCGGCTATCTGAACTCAAGCGTCGCAGCGACACACAGAATGGCCCACGCGATAACAATACTCACAGTCGTATATTCTTTATTCTCTGCGAAGAACGACTCCTATCACTGCCGTACCGGGACGCCGAGTGAGGAGTTTGATTCGATTTCATTCTTTTAAATTAGGTCATGACGGAATGTTTTTAGAAAGTATAACATTATATCGCGCTATTTTCCCACACAAAGAAAACCCCCCAAAAACATGAGAAACATTTTTCGCTGTTGTTATTTTGGGAGCCTGGAACGAATTACTGGGGAAGGATGATGTTTTGACTTACGAGGTGGTCACGGCCCAAATTCAACTTGTACCTTAAGGCGCCACTGTATTAGACGTGAAATGATAACGAAGTGTTTGCTAGCCCTGAGCAGCCGCGACTGCGTGCGTGCGAGGCGAGGCGAGGCGAGGTGACCTTTACAGTGGCTGTGGTGGCGGTGGGCAGGCCCATAGTGCTTGCACAGGCGCTGCAGGATGAGCTTGTAGTGCACGAGGCGCTGGATGGGCTTGAGCAGGAAGGTGTTGAGCGGCAGGTAGCACACCTTCTGCAGCTCGAACTCCTTGTAGACCGTCTCCAGCTTCTTCAGGCGCCTGCTGGCCTTCTCCAGCTCCGTCAGCACCTCGTCGTGCTTCCGCAGGTAGCCGACGAAGCCCTGTCGGGGCAGACGGAGGAAAGCGGCCGAAGGGAGAGGGGCCTTCGCAAACTTTTGCACGTCAAGTTGTTCGTACAATGTGTGCTTTTCGGTATTGGTATTGATTTCCTCAATTTGTCCGTTATTGAATACAAGATATCTCTATTTATCCATTTTTGGGCGGAGGGGCCTCCGTGGTCTTTCTTGCCTAAAACCGGTTGTCAGGCGGTTGAATGTGGGAGCAGTAAAAAGAGGGAATCTCACCTTGAGAGCAGACATATTCTTCAGCATCACGTCACCGATCCGCTGGTAGTCGCCTTTGACGTGAGCGTTAGAGCGGCCCTCCCTGCGAAGAAAAACGACGCTTTTGTCTTGATTTCACAAAGACAGTTAGTTGAGGAGCTTCGTTGAGATCAAAGTAGACCTTTGCCACGAATCTTGAGGCAATTCCAGTACATTGGAAGCCTTTTTTTAGGAGGAGGCGTCCATTATTTGTTTGTGGCCGGGCTCGGTTGACTGCGTGCTGAAATACTGATCGCGTCTCAATTTAAATCTGGGACTTTTTTTTAGATGATGGGAATTTGGATCATTACCCACAGAAAACTAACGTATCATGGTACAGCGGTTGGGAATCCCTGAATTACTTTTCCTCAACGCTTTTGATTCTTTTAAAAAGGCCCAAACCACCCACATAAATACTGCTTGTGTATAAGAGGACACGTGGTCCTCCGCATCGTCATCCTTTGAATAATACGCTACCGACGTGAGCTTAGCCAGCCACAATTACGATGTTAGCGACGCGCTCCACTGAGAAGGAATTGTTCCCCCCCCCCCCCCCAAAAAAAACTAGCCCAGATACTCCAAATAAAGAGATGCAGCTGCCCAAATACAAACATTATGCTACCAACATGAGGCTACTATTCCTGGCGCAAGTGAGCTTAGCTTAGCTTGTTATGTGATTTTTGTTTTGCAAATGTTGCTTCCGCAAAACAAAAAATGCAGAATCCCCTTAAAATGCTCAGCACAACTCAACGATACGACGAGTATTTTACTCCTTGTCATATGTGCTTTAATTAACTTGAGGTTTTTTTTTCCATGTTTTAGGCTAGAAAATGCTTATTTTACCACGACGATTTAAAAAACAAATCCCGTGATATGGCGAATTATCAGAAATCTAAATATGATTACCAAAAAAATCAGTGATGCGCTGAATCCGCCAATAGGTGAACTGCGATACAGCGAGGGATTACCGTATGTCTGTATTATATTACCCCCAGGTGGCCAAGGTACGCACACCAGGAGGAGCAGCGCAATGTCCATTGAACGAGAGCAACAATAGTTATGAGTTGTTGCGAGCTTAGCGTCCCCCCCCCACCCACCAGAGCGCCAGCCGCTGGTCCAGCTCCTTGAGGAAGCCGCGGTGGAACTCGTATATAGGGTCGATGTTGGAGAAGAGCAGCGTCATCAGGCCGTCGGGCATGGCGTTCTCCTTGACCACCGCACTGCGGAACCACTGGGGGAGGCGGAGGGAGGGACAATGTCAATAGGGTTTCCCACCCTTTATGGAGCCAAGGCACATCATTGACAGCGCAAAACTTTGACGATCATTTTAGACCGAAACTCGTGAGATCAAAATCGCTGATGGCGAAAAGGCCTTTTGTGTTTTTCTATTAGCGAAGGGAGAAAAACAATTTTGTGAAAAATCTTGTAGCCTTTCTTTGTATCTCTTGAAATGACATTTACATTTGTTATTGTATCCACTCACCACTGTGATCACTTCCAAGTCCTTCAAGTAGGTTCTCTCTGTGGTCAAAATCTCTTTGGCAATGAAGTAAGCCTTGTCGGCGGGATACCTCTGAGGAGCAAACAGGACAATGTTTCAGATGTCGCAGGAGGACTTCCAAAGCGCCTTTTCTGCGTGAATTAGTTCCAAGTTCAGTTGAGCGTTCCAAGTTTGTTTTTTCTCAATGTGTGGTTGAAAAGCCATTCCCCATGAAATACGGCCATTTCATTTTCCTCGAGTAGCTAGCTGCAGCTTTCAGCCTACGATCTCAAACACGTGAGGAAAACGTTTTTTTAAAACAAAAACAGGACTACTGTTGTCCTTAATCTGCAAACGAAAACACGCAAAACAGTAGGACATGAACAATAGCGAAAGGACATTGCTAACTTTACATTCTTCGCAGTTAAAACCCTTTATGAGCCATTCTTATATTCCAAAACAAAGTGACATATCGTACAGTTCTAAGCATTCTGATAACAATGATGTACTGCACTACAAAAGAACCCGCTCGCTGCACGCGGTGTCCCTGAACGCAACTCGCGTTCTCACGCGGTTGCGACACGCCTGCCACCAACGGCGGTCACGGCAGCGCCGAATCGCTTGCCAAATACGGCGTTTATCCGCCGACATAAAGAAAGGCTCGTGAACGGTGTATTCAGATGGGACTATTTTGCCCTGGGAGTCCCGAACGAAACCTGGCACTCTTGAATGAAAAACAACCTCCGTTCGAATACCGGCTGCTCTTTAACGCCATTCACAGATGAGGATTTTTCAAACAGGTCAGTTGGAGATGAGATGAAGTAGTTTTTTATACTGTCGTTCTTAAATTGAATGTTCTTAAATTTTTAAATAAAATGATGACACAATTACTCAGAGAGATACATCAATAGAAACAACATTTTATAAATCCGTTTTGAAAAAAAACTGCTAAATTCCTGCGACACGTTACAGGACTCCTGATGATGTCAATCGGGAGCGGCCAAAACTTGTGCTCAGGGACAAAAAACCAAAGTTGATTTTGGTAATAGAGCAATTATTGGTTTCAATAGTTTTATAATGAAAAAATAAGTCTTCTGTGGTGCCTTGAGATAAGAGTTGAATTTGGTCAGTGACCATGCACACAACCACCAGGGGCCAGTGGAACAGTCATATGAACAGTTTCACAACCACTGGAAGTGACCCAGTAAGCTGCAGTGGTATTAGTCTATTTTAGAATATATGGCTGTGAGTACTGTTATATTGTCTGTCTACATGTGGTGCAGGACCGTCTGTGTTGAGATATCCATTGCTGAAAAAGTCCTAACCCCACAAGTTTCCACGCGATTCGTTAGCCCATCTGTGGCGTTTTGCACTGTGTTAGCATTCAACTACTGTTTTGTTTTCACTGCATGTGCGAAGGAAAAAGTCCAATCCATCAGTTTACTTAACTGTTTTGATTTTATTCACAAGAAATGAATTGTATATGCAAAGCTTATTCTTATACTAATATTTGTATTATTTGCAATTAATCATTGTACTATTTATTTCATGAATACAACTAAATTCATCAAATGTCACAGGACTCTTGGTAATGTAAAGGCTCAGTGCTACTTCACTATATCGCTTTACGGTAGGCGTGGGGAAAATACTCCTTTGAAGCACTTTTTCTTTGCATTGGAACATTTGGAATCAATTCCTCGTTTTCTTCAAAACACAACATCCCATAGTGACAACATGCATTTTTATTTTGTGTGTTTTGTAAATTTATTGAAGATAATTTAAAAAGCAATCACATGCACATAAGTATTCACAGCCTTTCCTCAATACTTTTTTTTGGGGAATGTGATGCTACGAGCGTGGCACGCCTATCTTTGGGCAGTTTTTGCCCATTCGTCTCCAGCTCCGTCAGGATGGAAGGTTGAAGGTTGAAGGTTGAGCTGGCGCTGCGGTCTGAGGTCACAAATGCTCTGGCACAGCTTTTCTTCACGTTGGGTTTGTGCTCGCACATGTACCGACCGGCACCCGTGGGGACCTTATACAGACAGGTGTGCGCCTATCAACTGAATTGACCGCAGGTGGACTCCAATTAAGCTGTAGAAACATTAAGGATGATCAGCGGCAACGGCATATACCCGAACTTAATTTCAAGTTTCTTGACAAAGGCTGTGTGCAATTATGTAGATGGGATTTTTTTTTCTCTCACATTTTTTGCTCCCAAATCAATGCAATAAATCGGCCCAACGATGGCTCGCATCTAAAAAAAAAAAAAAAGTTTGGTTGCTTGTATCTCAAAACCCCACTGTATAAGTAAGTAAATAAATGAGCCCATTTTAGTAATATTTCTATTTTATTCTCGACAATGAATAAAGTAACTCATTTATCTCGATAAACGAATAGAAAAAATGAAAATGAAAACGTTTTAATGAACAAAACTGAGGGGGAAAAAAACAATGCAACAAATTTGATGATGTAAATGCTCAGTGAGCTGGATTAAAGAACAGAGTGTGGCCCACACTTTATCCACTCCTGCTTGACACTGTAAAGATTGGTGGGCGGGGGGGACTGTGAGGCAAGGTGGTGGGGGGCGTGTACCTTCCTCCTGCCCTCCTCCTCCTCCTCCTCCTCCTCCTCCGGTCTGGCATCGCCGCCCACCTCGCTCAGGACGGGGCTTTGCAGAGGCGCGGCGGCGGCGGCGGCCCGGGCCGGCAGACCGAGCGTGGACATCTGGAAGGAGGCCGACAGGCAGGGGGGGCCGGCGGCGTCCAAGGGGGACAGCTGGGGTCTGTCCAATGCCACGTCTGCACACAAAGAACAGCGATAAGGACACTGGTGTCAAATCCACAAGCCACTATTCACTTCCTTTTTTCCATCATTTGAAAAAACAGATGTGAGAAGCGGAAGATTAGGATGCTCGACGACCGGAAGCCGGCTGCGGGTAAAGCTCGATGGCTCTCCGAAGAATCTGCCTGCTGAATCGCGCTCTCTCCGATGCTGGATTCCAGCGCAGACTTTCCCTGGCTTTGTGCCAACGCCTGCTTTAGGAGTTTGGCCGCTTTCATCGGCGGCGGTAGTAGCAGGCCTTCTGCTTCGTGGTTTGTCAAAGAACAGATCCTGTTTTGACAATCCTGCCGTGGACAGCTTAGATTGTGCCATGCAGCTTTTTCTGACCGTGTGCATGATTTCTATTGTGCAACGCGGTAGAGGTCATCCTGAATAATCGCATTCCGCTAATTGTACGATATGTCGCGCGTGCCCGTGTGGGAATAATCGTATCGTGGATGATCTGGAGTCATTGTGTTTCTTTGTACCGCGCGAGAGGTGCTACGGCGCTGCCGCTTGTCTTCTTGTGCATTTGCATTTGAACTGCAGATTATTTCTCGTCGTTCTGTTTGTTTCTGTTTCAGTTAGCACGAGGAAGCAATTCCATTCATCGCAAGACGAGACCCTTTCCCGTACCCACATGCCTGCGCGTGACATGGCCTTCGTTTATTTTGACTCTGTAGATTATTTCGAGTTGTTTGGCTCGTCGCTGTTGTGCAAGGTGGCGGTTATCAGGGCACTGACATGAGCCAAACACACTGGACTCGGAGTTAAGAGCGCCTGTGCACGCGTGGCACAGAAAGGGTGAGTATACATTAGTTTCTGCGCTGCGAACCGTCCTGCAACAGTTCCTGGTTAGGTTCCTGCGGTCAGTGGAAAAGCGCCTCAGGTTTCCCACATTCCCTCCCCGCCCCGCCCTGCCCACGCTATTGTTTGTACAAGCCTCAGTGAGGAGAATGAAAGACTTGGACTCAGAATTGAAATCAAACAGCAACATCGAAACACTCGTGCATCCTTCTTAGGTCAGCGCACAGCTGGTCTTCCACTCGTCTAATACGACATACCAAAAAAACAAAAACAGAAAAAGGGGGTGGGCAGCGGAGGAAGGAGAAAGGGAAGAGTAGGGAAAAAAAAAAAAAAAAAAAAAAAGTCTCTCCGTGACCCGGAAACAATTGCTCGCAACTAATCAGGAATGCGCTCTCTGTGGAGGGCGTGGAGTTGTTTATAGTTTATCTTCAGTGGGCCTGCAGCACATGGGAGGGAGGGGCGGCTTTTCTTTGGAACGACTTGGGCTACGAGCCTGTCCAAATAGCGCGCACTTACAAAACTATGATCGAGTCCAGCCTGTTGCTGTTGTTCACTGCAAGGCCAATAGCTGTGCCTCTTTTGGGGCCGTTTACCCCCCAAATGGATTTTCAAAAGGTGGAAAGATCCATCTGTGGTGTAAAAAGTAGCTTTCTATCACCACAAAGAATGTTTAAGTGCAACATGTGTGGTACTTGACTTTATTCTTCTTGAGAGGAGAAACATACAAAACATTTAAAGTACACTTGGACTTAAAATATACATGTGCTGGAGAATAGTCGGCGGTTACGGCGATGAATGGCCATCTAAGTAAGCCCCGTTGTGGAGAAGGTAAGCGTGGCTATGGAACGTGAGCGGGAATGAAGGAGCGAGCTTTTCAACAAATGAGTGCAATTTGATTCAATACAAAAGTGAATTATAACCAGTACAATTCAGTTACGAAAAGTCAAATCTTAATTTGAAGTGTTTTATCCTATTTTAGTCGGCAGAAAATACCCAAAATCTGGTAATCAATCCTTTTGAAATATGTATCTTTCAGGCAACCATAGAAGATACATTTTTTTAAATAAAACTTTGTAATACAATTTAAGGAGGAGAAAAAGTTCATGAACAAATCATCATGTTAAAATACATTTAAAAATGACTTTTAGGTCACAGAGTATATCCCAAAATAATTTGGCTGATCAGGAATCGACTCATCCTTTTATTTTGTTTCATTTCGGTAGCAGAAAATATTGGTTAATTAACTAATCACTTTTAAAAGAAATTTTAGGTTGCTGGAAAAGACACAAATCCGAAAATCGATTAATCATATACATTTAAAACTAATTTTAGGTAGCAGGGAAAAAAAATGAAACCCAATAATATTTATTCATTGTTTTAAATACATTTTGTGATTCCATACTTTCTTGAAGCGCTTCAAAGTACTTAAAAATTCCCCTTATGTATTTAATTCTTTTTCAATTTAATTGTACAGGTTATCATTTTTGAGGTGTCTTTAAACATCAGAAGAAGTTGACGATGTCCTGTACTTTACCAGCGCTTAGCTTTCAATACCCAGCGCAACTAAAGGATACGAGCGAAACAAAACTTGAAAGCAACACAAACAGGCGTACAACCTCCTTCAAAGTCACATACGATTAGCCAGTTCAAATAAGTAGAAATAATTATGTCACAGTGGCGTTATAACTGTAAACACCAAAAAAAACGTACACCTGAGATCAAGAAGTGCTTTAAAGGCACAGAAACAAGTGCTGTAGACACACACACACACACACACACACACACACACACACACACACACAAAGTACTAAATTGACCTTCAGGTAAAAGAAAATCTGCTCAAAAGAGGACGTTAACATTTTGTCCAAAAGTGGTCGCTTAACCGCAAAGGAGCGAGCACTGGCTGATGTTACTAATGTGACAGAGGCTCTTCAAGCGCATGTTTGCAGATTACGCGTCCTGATGATTAAGAAGTGAGCCGTGCCGTGCCGTGGACAGTGGCGCCTTGAGATACGAGGGAGTTTTTCGAGAAACGAGCCATCGTCCGGGCGATTGCTTTGCTTTGACTTGCGAGTGCACACTTCAGATGCGAGCGCTGTACGGTGGCGGCAAACTCGACTAAACTCACGTCAAAATAACGCAGCGGTTTGGCAGGTAGTGGTCTTCAAAAAAGGGGCTTCAAGCTGTTTAATGTCACTCCTAGACTCCTAGTTTAGCGACAAACTAAACATAAAACGGACAATTTGTGTCGCTCAACCAAACAGAAATGTCCCAGCTAGCTCGATGCTAACACAATGTAAAACGCTTTTGACGTGACGCATATTTGAATACAAACGGTGGAGCAGCGTAGGCAATATCAATACTCACAGGCATCTTTTCTTTATCCTCTGTGGGGGAGAAAAAAAAATGAATCGTGTTCCAGCGTACGGAGTCACCGAGCGTAGTGGTAACGAACTCTCTTCTATTATACTGCCGCCCCAGTGGCCAAGATGGCACACCAGAAGGAGCAGCACAATGAACAGAAACGAAGCATTAAGCAATGATGCACAAACTCTTTAATTCTTTACGTTAGTTTAGAATTATGTTATTATGGTATGTTTGTATAAATTACAAGATTATAGAGTGCTTTTATCCTTATTAAATAACAAATTCTGTAAATGTTTGTTTGTTTTTGGGGGGGAGGCGGGAACAGATCAATGGCATTTCCATTCATTTCAATGTGGGAAGGTGATTTGACATATGAGCTTTTTCAGTTACAAACGTGGCCACAGAACAAATTAAACTCCCATCTCAAGGCACACCTGTATTGGTTTCTTTTTCAACAAAATTCAAGGGTTTTCATATATATAGAAAAACAAAACTAATAATAATAATAACAACATTTTAAAAAATGAAGCACGAGAAAGAAATCTCAAGAAATCCTTGGCGAAAAGACGAAGTCTGGCCTGGCCTGGTCTGGCCTGGGTCTGGCCTGGGTCTGAAGCACCCATTTGAGAGTCCTTTGGCCCTTTCAAGAGGTCACAGCTCTACGAATGCCACAATTCGGAAATGGCGGCCCCCAAAGTCATTTCACTTCGCAAGATGAAATTTGGTAGGCATGCCCATCATGAGTACGCCCTCAAAAGAGTCTCAGGAAGCCATGCTTGGAAAGACACAGGAAGTCTGCCATTTTGGTTGGAAGCGGCCACTGTCGGGTTATTGTTACCCTTAACCAGGGTACTTCAAAGATGACATTTTGGCCAAATGCTAGCTACCGAATTTGAACCACCTCAACTAGCCAGAAATGGACGCTAAACATTTGAGTTTTCATTCTGGCGTGGAAGCTGCGCATGACAGCTCACCATAATTCAAACACAAAACTAATTAGTCGTGAAACATGGCTATGGTAAAAGGTCGTGGGGTCATATGTCGATTTTTGTTTTCCTGAGGGGGGAAAAGAAGCTGGCCACTACATGCAAATACCCTCAAAAGACCCCGAAGTCCACATCTTGCGACGCACTAGTGGTACATGACGACGACGAGCCACAAGGCCACACCTCCAACTCTACAAGGAGTCTTCTATGCGGACACATTCGCCGGGGACAAAGTGGCTCATGGGCAGCCGACATTCTTCGATGCGCCAAAATGAGAACTCCGACGACGGCCGCTTCAGCCGGCAGGCGTCGGCCGAGGATCGCTGCGATTCCTTCCAACTCGACAGTTGAGCAGAAGGAAGCGCCACCAAAAGACGACACTGTACAGTCCATATCCCCTATGGGCTGGATTTACAAACCGCAGGAAGTAGGGTAGTAACAATATCCATACGTGTTTTTTAAACCAATATGTTTTTTCCAATAGATGTTTCCTGGATGTGTGGAAATATGGACAGAATAAAAATAATAATAAAAAAAAAAAAAAAACCTTCAATTTCGACTACTTTGCAATTCTACAATTCCTGGGCTGCGCTACGGCTATTTCATTGCTGTTAGGCAGAAACCTCGGATGCCCAAATATGCCTGCTCAATTTCATTATTTGGTTTTCAGAAATCGATACTATTGGTCTGTCTCCGCGTCGTCCGTTATCTTTTTCAATTGTTGAAAATACCTTCAGAACAAGTTTACTAACGCTCTTGAATGTTTGAAGTGTCTGCCAAGTGTCCTAAAACTCGCTCTGCAGGCGTGCGTGCCACAAGGTTGAAGCCACAAAATGAGCACCTGTCCAGATGGGCTCAGTAAGCCCCAGGGCCGGCAGGAACTCTACCTGAGGATCAAGAACTTTAGAAGAACTTTGGTCTGATTTGAGTTATAGGGCCGAAAGAAGAAGTCTTTTCCACAAGTCCAGGAACCCTTGCTGCACTGAACGTATTTGACCGGAACCTTTTAGGTTCAAGGCAACTACCGTACAAGTGCCTAGAACTTTCGGTGGAAATGCCGCTACTGAGGTCCAAAACAGGGTTTACTTTGTAAACGACCATCCAAAGTGACACGGTTTTGGTTAGGCTCTCCACTAAAAGGCCCTAACTTTGTGTAGGTCCGGGTGGGTCGCAGAGTGCCTGCAGCAAACTTGACCCCGGATCCAGGAACCTTAGAAGGGCGATTAGAAGGAGAACTATTGTCCGAATTTAGTTCCAGAAACTATCGTACAAGTGCCAGGGACTTTAGGTAGCGCTACTGCTTTTGCATTCTCAGGATCCAAAACAGCATTTGTGTGTCAACTAACGGCCAACGCAACCCCATTTTGGGCGTCTAAGTTGTCTGAATTGACTTCCGGGGCCAAAAGAAGATCATTCGAGGTGGGGTAGGTCCAGGAACCAAAATCAGAATCTGAAGCGCTGGACCGGACCGTGCCACAAACTACCTTATATAAGTGCGCCAAGAACTACAAGTGGCTTTTCAGACACATTTGCATTCTCCAAAAGTGTGTTCGTGTGTCAAAGCCACATGGTTTTGTGAGGATTTCAACTAAATTTGTGCAGGTCCAGGGGGATCTGCAAGGGCCAGGGATTGCAGGTTATGGCACTGAAGGAGGAAGCCCTCAATCCCAGCGTTCCCGGTGAGCGGGTTGCTGTAAAACAACTTTTGCTCCGGCGGAAGGACGCCGTCTAACCCCCAGTCCGAGTCAGAGTCGGAGCTGCCGTTCCCGGAGCCTTCAGTGGCGGTGGGCGGGTAGCTGAGCTGCTCCAGCTGCTCTACCAGGTCACTGAACTGTACGGCCGAGCTGCTCTCAGAGCGCACGGAGCACGCCGGGAAGTTGACCATGGAGCTGGCCTCCGACTGGACGTCGGAGCCCGGCAAACGCAGCGAGGAGGCCGAGTCGGGGGCAGCCGACATTGACTCGCCTGCCGAACTGAGCCCCAGGTTGTCCAGGGAGCTGCACTCGGAGCGATTGTTGAGCAAGGAGCTGGTCTCGGAACGGCCCGCCACGCTGTCGGGGAAAGGGTTGACGCTGCCATTCAGGTCTTCGATTCCCACGCTAAAGAGCCCGTCCTTAGCAGACTCGTGTTCGTAATCAAACTGGTCTACAATGTCGTCGGGCCCGTAAGGGTAGGCCTCCACCCCACCCGCGTAGAAGGACATTTGCGTGGGATCATCGTCTATAAACTCCTCGGTGATGCGCAGCGGCGAGAATATTTGTTTGGTACGCAAAAGCTCTGCCTCAAAAGCCTCGGGTGTGAGAACCCCCTGAATGCCCGCCCTTCTACTAACACGCTGACTATCCTCGCTTTTGGGGACCTGCAACTGCGGGGTGCCACCTTCTACACACACAAACGCGGGGCTGAAGTAAGCGGTCGCGGGAGCACCTGGGAAAGCGTAGGGAGACGGGGGATCGGTGCCGTTCACGGCTTCTTCCTTCGGGGGGATGTGAGGCCGCCGCTGCTGCCGCTGCTGCTGGGGGGGGGGGCGCCGGCGAGGGCGACACGGCGGGTGAAGGCGGCTGCTGCTGCTGCTGCTGCTGATGGTGGTGGTGAGCTTGGTGGTCTTTTGGTGGGCTCACGCCGGAGATGTGCAGCGAATGGAAGGACACGGAGGACGACGGAGGGGCGCATGGCGTCCGGAGACGCTCGTTGAACGACAAGCTCTGCAACCACAACACAAGACCAGCGTGACTAATATAGATACACCGATGGAAAACTCTGCCTTTACCTTTAAGGTCATGAAATACCTCTCCGTTTTGAGAGGTATTCAATTTAACACCGGAGCCACTTTTCAACTAACCTTTAGTTTTTGTTACTTCAGATACCTTCAGCACTGCAGACATACTGGAGCGCTTGAAAGTACGACCCTGCTTGGCAAGGTCGACTTTCAGCTGCGAGAGAAATGACTCCAGAAATCCATTTAGACAAGACACACAATTCCTTGACTTAGGAATTGAATTTGTGCTGTGACCAAGCTTGTAACACAATTGACCTTTTAATATCAAATCCATGTTCCCCATTGAAATGGACTGACATTTAATGAGTCTGCTCCAGCCCCCCCCCCCCCCCCCCAAAAAAAACACATCCATTCTCCGTATCGCTAATCCTCACAAGGGTTGCGGGTGTGCTGGAGCCTATCTCAGCTGACTGAACTGGTCGCCGGCCAATCGCAGGGCACATATAAACAGACAAACATTCACAACCACACCTACGGACAATTTGAGCGTCTTCAATAAATGTGCCATGAATGTCCAGAGAACTAATAAAACATAATACAAATACAAATAAGCTGGTTTATAGTACGTATCGAGAACTAAAGCTTCCTGGAACTTTGGGTGAAAATGTTGAAAAGTGTCCGCCACTCCAATGTTGAACAAAGGGGACTTCATCAGATCATCATCTTACGCATTTCGTGACAGTCGGTGTACATAATGTGCTAGCTACATATTGCAGATACAAATCTCGTCGTGACTGACCTGTTTCGGCACGTCCGGCGAGAGGGAGTGAGACGACGACTGGATTTTACTGTTCCTCCTGACAAATATCAAGTCAATGGCAGATCATTTGATAAGTCAACCAAGAAATGTTAAATAAACACTCACCTCTGGTATGGCGTTCTCTTGGCTCCATTTTCCCTCACGTACTCGACAAGCTGCTTCTGTGTCCGCCCACTGAAAGGAACAAACTGCAATCAATAACATGAAAATATTGGTCGAAATTGACCATTCAAATGACTATACGGACGACTACATTGTTTCGATAAAGACCCTCACGCTGTTAGCATAATGTCTGCGTTTTAGTTCACGAGAGAACGACAGCGTGGCACGACCGGACGGATGACCGTATAGCTTTCGGCCATACCCTGCACTTATCTGGGTTAATTTAGGGACTTCAAACAAATATACATTTCCCTCCAACCTCTCTGGAGCACGCAGCTAGTCTCGTTAGTTTTGCCGGCTGAGCTAAAGCTCGGCTATGCAGCCTCGGTAGCGGGGACTCGCATGACCGTTCTTTATCCAGAACCTGTATTTATCTGGTTTTGTTTTGTGTTTTGGAAACTGATTAAAAAAAAAAAAAAACTTTCCCTCCAACCTCTCGAGCAGGTAGCTAGCCTCATTAGCTTAGCTGGCTAATCTAAGCTTAAGTATGTGGCCAATCACGTGGCTTTGTCAAGAGTGTGCTTCTATCTCCCGCCAACATCTGTGGAGCATGTTGCTAACTTTGTTAGCTCCACAGATTGTAGTCAGGGCTGTCGATAGCATAGTGTCGGGGTTAATGAGCGAATGACAGCATAGCATTGTTGCGGACGACATTGGGCTTTAAAGAACTTACTTACATTTATTTGGTTTAGTTTGAGGTTTTGATAACTATTAAAAGTATTAAAACCAATTCCCTCCAACCTCCCTGGAGCATGTAGCTAGCCTAGTTAGTAGCGGAGTCGTAGGCGGTGCAGACAGCAGTGAGACCACACACACTGGTAGTATAACGTTAGCGATTTTGTTCACAAGAAACGGGACGGATCGCGGACGACCACATCCTTTTAACTAGGGCCTACATTTATCTGGTTTAGTTTCGGCAGGTGTCAGCGAAAAGTAGCACTTAAATGCTAATCCAAGCATACCTGTATCGGAAAGAAGAGCCTCTGGTGAAAAGTATGGTCTTAGGTTTTGGTTGGGGTTGGTCAAAGAGACGGAAAAAGGAGTGATACTCCACGCAGATCTTCCAGAAGACCTTGCACTGGTCCCTGCTGCTCATCATGAACTCAAGAGTGTCCTGATGGGGGCCCTGGAACCACACGAGAGAACACATCCATCACATCTGACCCGAGATCGGTCATCTATGAGTTTCCATACGCACGTGGACTTCCGGGTGGAGCTTGATCAGGAAGCGCTTCCTCTTGAAGCTCAGCTTGCGAATCTTGGACCAGTTGAAGGTGTTTATTTTGGTTAGGCCCTGAAAAACAAACCTGGGCGTATTGAGGCAGACGTTCCGCTGTAAGTGAACAACATGTGAGAGAGAAAGTGAGCGGAAGATCACCTGAAAGACCTGAAGACCCATGTGAGCGACGGCCAGGTTGATCTTGGTGCCCTCCCGGTCGGCCGCCGGGTGGAAGCGCACGCCGTACATCTCCAGCTTGCGGGCAATCTCTAAGATTTGGAAGTCTGATTCGGCGGGGGTCTGGCCACTGAAGGGGTCAACAAACAAAGACTTTTATACACGGCTGCGTTTCTCAAATTGGACCATAATAGCAAATGGAGTGCCGCAAGGCTCGGACCTTGAGCCCATGTTGTCGCTTGACGCCATGCTCCCACTTTAAAGCAAATGGCCAACTTCCTGTTCAATTTCAGCCATGGGTGCTTGATACTTTTGTGCATTATGTTATGAAAGACATGTCCACTCCATTTTGCGGTGATCAGCAAAAGCGGTGTGGGGGCGAGCGCTTTTTTTTTTTTGAATCTACTTTTTCACAGGGCATACTGACATTTATCCAAATACGACGCCATGCTCCGCCCATATGAGACCGTGACATTACTTCAGTTCACTTAGTGCTGCCGTTTCCAATTGAGGCTCATTTAGACAAATTCCATTGTAGGAGTCGATCAAAGTATGAGGCAAGCCGGGGACGGGATTTCACCCAAAATTCCTGCTTCAAACCATAACAGCTAACCTTCGGTTTCATTTCGGGCATGGGTCCCTGAGACTTTTTTAGTGCAGCCTGTCATAAAAAAAATGACCACCCGGTTTTGTCTTCATCAGTGAAACTGGTGTCGAGGGGGATCATTATTTTATCATTTTCAAAAATCGGAATCCACCCTTAAATGGCTGTTTCAAACTAAGATGCGCAACTTCCCGTTCAATTTCAGGCACCGTCCGTCCTTGAGACGTTTTTGTAGCTCCGGTTACGATCGAAACGGCCACCTATTGTTGTGTCAATTGATGAAATGGGTGTCGGGGGCGACATTTTTCCAACTATCGAGCCTTGGAATTCGCCACAAAATGGCTGCTTCAAACCAAAATGGCCGATTTCCCGTTGAAATTAAAATATAGGTCCTTGAGATTTTTTCATGCATTATTATACACTTGTCGATCAAATTTCCTTCAACTAAAAACATCTGAACTTCCAGGATTTGAGTGACATTACAAAAAATAAGGCAAAAAAAGATTACAAGAAAATGAGGTCCATATTAGGAGGACATTGCGTCCAGACCTCACCACATTCTAATTTGGTGGCTCAGTTAAGCGGGGAAATCTCCTTAAGGCCCGACTGGCCCTTAAGGCTAACAGAACGACGACAGAGGAGGAAGAGGAAAAGGATTAGGCCGCTTGGGATTAGCTAACTAGCGCACAGTGTTGAAAAGACACCGTTGGAGGAGGATGGCAAAATCTACTCTTCAAAGATACCAAATATGGTCACGCAAAGTAAAAACCTCAAATATACCAATTCAAAAAAGCACAAAAATGTCTGTTCGGAAATATAAACTATAGGAATACATGAAATAAAAACTATATAAACAGTCTTTACTAACCTTATGCAGTGTTTAAAGATGCTACATCGGGTCATAAATAACGAAGGCAAACAAAATATAAATAATAATAATAATATCATTAAAAATAGAAATAACATAACAAATACCAAATGCCAAATATGCTCACTGAAAGCAAAAACAAAAAAATAAAACCATATAAGTCATGTGATCAAATAAAAACAAAATAAAAAGGATGCGCAACATAGTTACTATTGAAATACAAATACCAACACAAAAATAGAAATCGTATTTTTGTTTTGATTTCTTCCTTCATCATACACAAAGATTAAATATGAAAATATATTTTCTTCTAAAAATATATACTTTTTTTTTTTTTACATACATACAAAAATAAGTGTATTTCAAACGTCTATAAAATGAAATACAAATAGAAATCGCAATAGAAATGAGCATTTAATGTAGGACATAATACAAATACATTTATATTTGAAAAGCAAGAATCAAAACTAAACAACAACATCAAGGCAAGGAACGACACGAACGTGAAAATTCAGGCTTTCACAGCAAAGTAATACCAAGCTTCAAGCAACAAGTGCAAAAAACTCAACATCGCCACATGCGCTTACAAGGTTCACCAGCAGGAGGCGAAACACTTACAGGTGTCTGCGGTGGAAGTCTACGATGGCCTCCAGCACCTTCTCTTGGTAGGGCAGCAGCTTGTTGTTCATCAGGAAGTCTCGGTCGGCGGCCGCGTCGTAGTCGCCGATCTCGGCTGGGGACCAAATGACGGACGCCATTATTCCATTTTGATCGTGTTCGGGCAGTGATTTACCTTTTTGTTAATTTCAAGACGTGAGATGCAGGGGAGTGCCGATCAATCGTTTTGCGCTTTCAAATCAGATCAGTCATACTTGACAAGAATTCGTCAGCGGCAGTAAATGGCTGGATTCCAGTACTGACGAATAGAAACATTCACGGTACTAAGGAATTAGTGATCCCATTCCAAAAATTCCCAAATTAATCTTGAATCTTGAATCTTGACCCATTCAAATCCAATTTGAAATTGTTCATGTAGCTCATGCAGGACATACCTGTATACAAAATGCTTTATCACATTGCCAAACTTCCCACATTTTTAGCCAAAAAAACCCATCCTAATTTAAAGATTGTTTACGTTTACCGACTCCCTCCACATAAGCTTCTTGCCCTGCCATTCAAAGCATGACAACTTTCTTAATTCTTCTCTTGTCCAATTCAATGTCACGGCATTGCAGTTCGTCTTGAGCTCATCGATATCCCTTCTTTAACCCTAACCAAAAGAGTTGAAAGCGTACATTGGACGAGGTGCGAGGCGAGGAGGGCTCCGGTGTTTTCTGTGCAGATCAACTGTCCCTCGATCAGATCCCTTTTCATCTGCAGAGAGAACAAGTACCTACCCCCCCAAAAAACCCATGTATTTTGAAACCACGATAAAACACAGGCTCAGATTGTGTGTGCAATGCCAAGTCAAGTCAAAATTGGACTTGGTCACTGTTGTGATGTAGGACCTGGTGAACTCCTCCTGCAGCTGACCAGGGTCTGGCGGGAAGAATTTCACAGCCAGTCTAAACAGAGAATTTGCCGGTCCTGAAAAACAACCAAAACATTTAGACGACACTGTATCGCTGCTGTTATTCAACTGATATTCTTGTTATTCAAACTTACTTCTGACTTGTTTCACGATCAGTTTGGTGGGCTCCAGCCAAAGCTGAATTGACACAAACAGAAAGTTGACTTTTAGATGATCACCAGGCGATGCCTGGGTTATACCATTATTCAGACACATCCCACATCCCAAGACTTTTGGCTTGCCATTTGAAACTAGGTGCTTTTTGCAGCATAAATGCGTCCCATTTCTTCTTCTCGTCATCGCCAAACTGCCGACTTCTAAGCCTTGGAGATGCCGTTTGCCTTTGACGGTTTGTTCACAGTGTGTGTGTGTGTGTTGACAGGTCTACACACCCAGTTCATCTGCATGTTCTGAAACTCCAGCCCAAAGTAATCGTTCTCGATGAGGTTCCCTCGCAGAAACACCTCAGAGAGAAGGTCCTGCCCAAAAGCTCTTGGCTGAAAGAAGAAGAAGAAAAAATTGTATTCATAATTTCTTCTTAATCATTTCATCCCCTTGTCAACAACAGCACAATAAAAGAAACCTTCGAGATGTCTGATAAATAGATGAAGAGGAGTTTGAGTAAGGAGCACACATCCAGAGTTTCTAATTGGCGTACATCAGACCTAAACCCATTTGAACATGTCGGGTGACTGGGGGGTGTGTGTGTGTGTGTGTGTGTGTGTGTGGTGGCGCAAAATATGCCTCATAATCTGGAACACTCCTGTAATGAAGACTCAGAGAGAACACGCACTTGTGAGCATGTCAGCGGGTGTATCATTTGGTGCCAAGCCTCGGCGGAGGTCTGAACGCTTGCTTCAAGTTGAAAGTGGCTCTGAATCTTTGCCAAGCCTAGCTTCCAAGTCATGAGCACAGAAAGTGCGTGGTAGCAGGATTGTGTGAAATATCGGCCACTTGGCATAATCCCAAATCTGAACGGCTCACTCACAGACGTGTTTTTTGCTCATTTGTAATTTCACACTTGACGGGCGGGCGGGCATTCCAGAGACCCAACTGTTAGTAAAGCAGCTATTAAACAGTCAATTTTCCATAATATATCCTGAGAAGAAAATAAATTCCCTCTGCATTTTGACACATGTTCCATGTGTCTGTTCCCATCACTTTATTTCCCCCGACTTAGACAAGCAAGTAAGTAAATAAGGACAAAGGACCACACGTTCCCATCAACGCGAGCAGGAAACGTGCCCAAGTGTGGCTCCTGGCTTGCTTTTCCTGGGTTTATTTTCACTAATTACTACGTACTCGGCACACACGTCACTTGAGGTTTGGAGATGTAGCAGGCGAAATTATAGCCTTAGACATCTGGTTGTAATGCAAGATAGTATTTTGTTTAAGGAGGGGTTTTTTTTTTTTTTTTTTTTTTTTTAAAAGAACTGGGCCACAATGGTAAAAGTAGCGCACGTAAACCATTTAACCAAAAAAATGATTACATCTGACAACAGTTAAAGTGTTTCAAAAATTCACTGTTCCATTTTAGTCAGTCCCGAAACGGAGAATAAAATGGGCTATTCAATATTTTCCACGGATCGTCTTTGACTACTCAACTCACAATCCAGACGTGCTGTGAACCGGAGGAACATTCGGAGGTGTTCCGTCTCACGTTACAGCCTTGTGCAAGGTTCACGGAGAGACGATGTCATGTAACCCACCAATGTCTGAGCTGTTCTCTTATCAACACAAAGATGCATTCTGTGTGTCAAGTACAGACACAAAGAATTTCCAGGCGCTGCTGATGTGCAAGCGTATTCCGCCTTGCCGGGATAGGGGGATGACGTTTGACGCTGAAATGAAGTTAGCCCCTTTCACATTGTCCGCCAAAGCGGTTTATTCCCCGTGTGAAAGGTACAGTTCACTTTTTGCAGAGTGTTTCACTTGAACAGATCTAATTTTGCACCGTATCAGCTGGGCAAGCAAGGATAGACACAGCCGCCGGTGCACTTTCCAGGGCAAGAACCACCACGCGAGCAAATGTCTTCTTTATATAAAAAAAAAAAAAAAAAAAAAAAAAAAGAGAAAATGATGAAAGAACGAGTACGACGCCGGACGCCAGTGAGTCTAAATCACGACACGCTTCCTCTAGTCATATGCGAAGGAACCACTCAATTCAATGTTCACACGGTACATCATGGTACAGCGGCTTCAACTTTTTTGTGTTTTTTTCTTTTTGGGCACAGTCCAGGACAGTGATGCCTTCAGATAAGACTTTCATTTGTTGCATGACCACGCTTGTAACTCAAAACACTCGTATCTACATGCCATTAATCTGTTCTGGCAAAAAACTAACATGTTTGTAATGTGCCTTTTTGAATATAAGATTGTAAATTCTAAAAACGGTAGCGGCACGGTGGACGACGGTTTAGCACACCTGCCTCACAGTTCTGAGGACCCGGGTTCAAATCTGTCCTCGCCTGCGTGGAGTCGGCATGTTCTCCGGGTATATTCCAAAAACATGCACGGTCGGTTAATTGAAGACTCTAAATTGCCCGCAGGTGCGAACGCGAGTGTGACTTAGTTGTGCGTTTCCATGTGCTCTTCGATTGGCTGGTGACCAGTTCAGGGTGTACCCGAGCCAACTGGGATAGGCTCCAGGACACCCGAAACCCTAACCGGGATAAGCGGTACAGAGATTATACATTTTAAGTGTGTTTTAAGTGCAAATCAATCTTTTTTCTAACCTATTTTGTATAAACCTTGAACAGACTTCGACGCTCACGTGGGCAACGAAAGTGAGACCCGGAAGGGCGTGATGGGTAGCTGGTGTTCCGGGCACGTCCCACCGGGAGGAGACCCCGGGGACGGCGCAGGATACGCCGGAGAGACTATGTCTGTCGGCTTGCCTGGGAACGCCTCGGAAGAGCTTGAGGAAGTGGCTGGGGAGAGGGAAGTCCGGGCTTCCCCCCCCCGAGGCCGCCGACCTCGGAAGAGCGCAAGACGACGGACGGAAAATAGATATGGTCGTTACTTTGCAGAGTTTTGGCTATTGGAACGTAACCCTTGCGATAAACGAAGGACTATTGTATTGGCATGGGAACGGGGTGTTCACCCGCACATTTCCGGGCCTCCAAGGTGGTATCAAATTCGACTCCATTCAATTTTCTTCAAAATAACCGCAGCTGAAAGAAAATGCTGTACATTCATTTAACAAAAAGAAAACATAAAACACAGGACTTTAAAACAAAGTCCAAAAGAATCAAAAGAAATATGACACGAAACTAAACTATAAAAATGGGTTTTAGGATGGGTACTATAAATGGAGATGAAAGTAATTTGAGTAATTCAGCAGATGTGGTGAAAGTATGGATTACCGTGTTAAAGCCAGCTGGCCGAAGTGAAACAAGATGGACTCAACAACTACCCGTCAAAGCAGAACAGAGGCGATGCGGAAGGCATTGACGCACCAAAACTCACTCCTTCTGCCCTGACATGGTGTCGCTGCATGAAACCGGTTGAGGCAATAGCCCTCTCTTACTGGGTTCTGTGTAAAATGTACAAAGCACATCATCACTCCAAGTTGAAATGCAAATGAGTGTGTGGTCCACCGCCTCAAAAGCACATCTGCCATTTGTAATTTGACGCAATGACGTGCGGGCGAGCGGCACGGCTCAGAGGTCGAGCGCTAAAGCGCGTTGCCGGGTCACGCGATCGAGTTCAGAGAAAGCGGCGGCCGCGGATTAGGACAAAACAGATGTTCGGACGCGAGGCGCCACATCTAGAAGTCTTCGATCCGGGACGGACAGCCCGCTGGGCGAGATGCTAGTCTACTCTGTGCACCCGTGCGACGTGGACTAGGTCCAACCTTAGAGGTCCACCATCTTCTCCATCCTTCGCACAATTTAATGAGAGTCAAAGCAATGATGCCTCATATATAGAAAATATTCATTCAAACGCCAAGCCGGGAGATGCGAAACACAACACAAACGAACCAACGAGAATCATATTAGGAAACAAAATATACAAATGGAAAAAGTTAGCAAATAAAGACAACTATAGAATTGTAGAAAAAAAAAAGATACAGAAAAAAATATAGTTAGGGAACATACAAAAATGTGAGAAAACAACTGGAATAAAAATGGAATAAGGTAAAATGGGTAAATGGAAAAAAAGTATTTGTTCCATGACCCCGCTCGTAACTCAAACAAAGCGTATTTCAAATCATTCCCGATTCAAAGAAATGAAAATCCGTACGAACGAGGCTTCATATCTTGAAAAACTCCTATCTCAAAGCACCACTGTATCAGAAATTACGTTCCATCTGAAAAGATAAAGTGTTAGAAAAGAAAACATTGGACCAAAATAGTTTCATAAAAATATATACAAATACCAGACAAAAATAGTCGGGAAAAAAAAGGCAGCCTGAAAAAAACTTGCACAAAACTTCAATGTGTGTGCAAAAAAATCTGGTACTAAACAAATCATAATCCTGTCTACTATCGACATTCAAACCAGCAGTTACATCGATTATAAAGTTAAACCGGTTGCATCATCCCCAACATAGCCGGAATGCGCGCTCTCCCAAACCAAAGTTGGCTTCCGGCCCCCGCCGGCCAGCTCAAACCTTGCACTCCCCCCTCCTCTTCCTTGTTGTCAACCTTGCTATTTATGTGCTCGTTTGCCGAAAAGCAGAGCCCGTCCGCATCGGATGAATGCAGCGCCGTCTGTACGCGGCGAGCGACGACCCGGCGCAGGGGCGAGACTACGCGTCGCATCAAAGGAGCCTGTGTTTCGGTGACCACGAGGCCCGGCTTTCTCCCGCGCCGGCGGCGGGAGGGGCCTCGGGGCAAGAACCCCCCCCCCCCCCGCGAGCAAATGTCTTCTCAAAAAAAGAACAAAAGTAAACGATAAAAGAACGAGTACGACGCCGGATGGCAGTGAGTCTTAATCACCACACGCGTCCTCTAGTCATATGCGAAGGAACCACTCAATTCAACATCATTCCTTTCTTTGGGCACAGTCCTTCAGATTCAGATGAGACTTTCATTTGTTCCATGACCACACTTGCAACTCAAAACACTCCATCTCAAATCACATGAGTGGAAAATGCCATTAATCGCTTTCTAACAGGTTTGGAATGTGCTTTTTTAATAAGGAAAATAGCACTATCATATTGTAAATTAGAAAAACTAGCGGAACGGTGGACGACTGGTTAGCACATCTGCCTCACAGTTCTGAGGACCCGGGTTCTACAAAATATGAATGGTAGGTTAACTGAGGACTCTAAATTGTCCGCAGGTGTGAATGCTTGTTTCTTTATATGTGACCTGCGATTGGCCGGTGACCAGTGCAGGGTGTACCCCGCCTGGCGCCCAGGCTCCAGCACGCCCGCGACCCTAATGAGGATAAGCGGCATGGAAAATGAACGATTGAATAAAAATAGCAACGACTGGCACGAGACCGAGTCATCGGCCTTTTCTAATTGCCCAAAAAAATAAAACTAATCGCTAAGTATCAGAAACTTTTTGTCTGCCAAATATCAGAATCAGCCTCTGCCTCAAAAAATGTCTATCGGTTCGGGCTTAGTAATAATTAGAATGTTGAGAACGTTGAGACGTCCCCAGCCGGCTTGGCATTTTCCTGGTGAGAGTGTAAGCCATATTTTGGCGTTGCGGGTCCCGGAGTCTCCGCGACTAGTCAGTCTCGGCGGTCTACGTGACGTTAGTTGTTTGAAATACACAACTTGTCATTCTCTTAGTTTGATGCTTAGTTTGACAGTAAACTTCAACTGGGAGTGGCATTAAACAGCCGAACGACAGCTCGTAGCTCCAAAAACTTAAATCGGTTCACTCATATCTCAAGGCCCCGCTGTATTAGAAATGAAGTTAGCTTGTACGTTTCGCTGCATTCATCCGTAAGAATTATTTTTGTTTTTGTTAAAATCATTTGTTCATTCCAACAAGGGCCTCCCCCAATCTACCGTTGGGCAATATAGGACAATATTTAAAGACATTCCGTAATATCGATTGTCTTTTGAAGTCATTCTAATCAATTTCAAGCAGCATTCATTCGATTCCATTTTTCCCAGTCTGAGGTGTAATACTTCCCACTTCCCAGTTTTTTGGAAAGTTCAACGACGACGGCGCAATTGCTCGACTGTCGGCCTTCGCACGCCGGGCAAGGCCGCGCTGCGCATCGGTTCACACGGACTGCAAGTCCGAGTGCGATGAAATGTGCGAGGGCCGGCGGTCGCTTGGAAGGCCGCAACCATTTCAAACATTCACCACTGCAATTTGGTGTCTATTCTTGTACACAGTGTACAGGAAAAGGGCACAATCCTGGACTGGAATTTTAAATAAATCAGTAGAAAAGACTGCAGCGGAACAAATTCTGCCCGAAGTCAAGCATACATAGAAACAACGTTATAACAGCTCCACAGTGCTGTTATACAAAAGAGACAAGACCGGCCCACAACGCCCCACACCGAATGAAGAGAAGCACTCAGAAAGCAGCTTTTTTTTGTTTTTTTCCTTGGCAGACTACAGCCTACTCGACAGGATCACACACACATTCTACTTTCCCGGCGGCCCTTTGCCTGCTCGCTGTGTGTACGGGGTGAGCGGGAGGCCGTGACCAGAGTGTGACATGAAAGACCCGAGACTCAAAGGCCGCACCGCTTTGAGTTGAAAGCAATTGTCGCTGTCCCACAATATCTGCCTCAAACGGCGATGTCACCGTTTATCGAGTCCTGTCTGAAAGGCACGACCGAATAAATGCGTGCTTTATCGTTACGGCAATTTGTCGCAAAGGTGGTGTGAAAAGACTAAGCCAGAATATTATAGCCAATTTGTTCACACACTGGCCATTACAGCTGTAACAATCCAGCATTGAAACAGAGAATTGCTCCTCCAACTCCGTCTTAGGTGACGAGTTTTTGTGAGCAGAACTGCAGCTGGTGCTAGTTCTCCTGAATTATGCTAAGCGTACCAGTGGAGAGAAAGAAACATAGCCAGTAACACCCAAACTCATTGGCGTGAAAGCAGACAACGGACATGGAAAAGTCACACTTGGGTGAGTTTGGCCTGTTTTACTGCCACTTCTCTGTTCCCACTTGCCATCCCAAACAGACTTTTCCCCGGCTCGCTGTCCTGTGCTTTGCTTAAAATACTGAGGCCGGGGTTCTGGTAAACCTGACAATTTGCCGTTTTCCCCACTTAATATTGGAGGTGGAACGCCATCAGTGTGTCGGGCCTGGTATACACATGAGGGTTTTTTTTTTTTTTTTTTAAATCTTAAAAGATTTTTTTTTTTTTTTTTTTTTTTTTTTTTTATCTGTGACAGATTTTTTTTTTTTAAATAATTCATTCAACAGTTTTGGTGGTATTGTGTGTGGTGTGCTCCGATAATTTCAACACATAACACAGTTCCGTTTCTGTAGCACCGCCGATCTCAAAACAAGTCCTCCAAGGCAGAACTCTCGCGCGATAACACATGATCTCACAAAAACAAAGACTTCCTTCCGGGTATGCGCTAAAGTGACTTGTTCCTGAGTCAGGGCGCTTCTTGATCGGCTACATTATGTTCTACGTCACAACTCACATCGTCACGGCTCTGGCAGATGTCAGTATTCCCCACGCAAGATTTCTGGTCAGAACTATCGAACGCGTTCAACATTTAAGAATGTTGGCCCCGACCTGTTTCGGACCCTCTTAACAAACCTCGACCCCTAAGGACAATCTTATAAAATAGTCTGGCATTTGACGTCCTTGGTCGGGCTAGGGCAAAAATCGGGAGGAAAAAAAAGCCCAAGCGTGTTTACCGGGCCTAATAGGACAGCAAATTGCCAAGTTTAACACCAAAGTCTCTGCCTACACCCCCTTTCGTGTCGAAGGTAATTGGCACCGACATGGCCGCACAGCTAATTGTCAGAATGCCTTGAGCCACAACGGCTGTGGAAAACATTCGGCTGTATGAAATGAACGCCGGCTCTACCGTTACACCCCTGATGCGCGGTTTGTCGGGAGGGCAGTGTAAAAGGACACCTCGAACATGTAATCTTGTGTATTTGTTGAACAATGTTATCGCCTTATTCGCAGCGATTTTGTGCAAGTCAGCTGATGCTTTTACAGCCTTCTGATTGGCCCAAATGCGCTCGAGACGGCAAATGTTTTTTTGCGTATGGACCGATGTTTTCTTACCAGGGAATAGGGAAAATATATACTTGTAAAACTATGCTCAGAACCTGCAGGTCAAGTTGGAGTCACTTTCAACCCATCAAGTCCGATATTTCTTTCCCCATTCAACTCTGCATGGAATCACTTGCATACAAATTCAACTTGACTGTATTAGTTAAGGGCTTTGAGACAACATATGGCGCCTTAGATTATAAAATGTCCGTCTCAGCAGTGCACCGCAGAATCCTTACTGCTGAGGCTACATGAGGATTTATTAGGGCGCAGTATTTAATTACACGTCGTCATCAGTGAGTCTTGAATGCTTCTTTCACGCCGGTGATTTAACTTACAAAGGCAGGAAAGAGGCTCATTTCTATTGGCTTCCTTATTGCTTCCTATGTGAATGACTCCTGCAGCAAGTTGGCGGACCGACAGCGGGCCAACAGGAAAGCACAGCATCGGCGACTTCCTTCTCAAGTGATTTTCGTCAAAAAAGGAAGAAAGAACTTCCAATTTTGTCTTTGGAATGACTTGTGTTATTTGAATGGAACGAGTAATGGTGAACGGAATAAATGTCCTCTTTCACATACGCATCCTGCGAAATGTTCATTTCAGTCATCGTAGAAGACCCAGCATTTGTCCACCTGTGTCTTTCACACAGAGCCCAGCAAAGGGCAACCGTGGGCGCTTTCACGCAGCAAAAAGGCATCCTGCAGTCACGTTATTATTGTGTTAAAGAGCAACATTCTCACAGCTTCCGAGATCATATCAGCGATGGAACGAAGGTTAATTGTTTAACGGCTACGGCTCTCCTGTCTTCCGGCACGGTGCCCTCTAGTGGGCGGCAGCTTTGTACCGATAATGGCCACAAGGAGTTCGCAATTGTTCGCAGCTCTTTTTTGGAAGAAGACACAGGGTGGAAACATTTTGCTTATACGGCCGACAGTTAGGGCAAGCCGAAAGATACCACAAACTCAACGAAATCCGCAAAGCGGCTGCAAGTAAATGCATTGTTTACTATGGAAGAAAGGAAATGCACTCATATGTGTGTTCTTCTTAATGCATTGCTGAGGCACCAAATCGGCCGAATTAAATGACTCGACTCTGGCCGCAGAAAAATGCGATTGGGATACCCCTACTTGGGGAAAAAAATACAAATTAAAAAATCGCCCCTTTCACGCTACCTGTCAAAACAGGCTTAGCCCGCATGTTGCTGGTCTGTGTGAAAGGGTCGGACGGACAGGGAATGAGGTCTGGGAGTCGCAAAGGTCAAATCCGCAAATGTCTCATCTTCTGAGGTACTATCAGAGCCATAACTGAGGTCGTGTGAAGGGGAATGCTGGAAAACCGGGAACGGGGTGAGAAGTTTAACACGGCAACACAGCAATCACAGTCACAATGAAATGACAACATCCCCTTGCAGGCTTCGCATCAGAGCAGGCTTATTCCTCATGTTACCGGTCTCGTACGAAAGGGGCCGAGAGTGAATCGATCAATCCGGGGGAAACACGGAGAAACAGGCATTCACACCTATGGACAATTTAGTCTTTGATTAAGCTAACACGCTAGTTTTTGAAAAGTGGGAGGAAATCGGAGTGCCTGGAGAAACTCCACTACAGCACAGGGGAGAGAGAACATGCAATCTCCACACATGAAGGCCATAGCCCGCATTCTGAACCCTAGAAATGGGAGACAGATGTTGCTAACAAACAGTACACTTTGTTGACCTTCGCTAAGGTTTGACAGAATATTTGCTGGTTTCCAAGATGTGTTTTATTAGAGAATTCAACCCAAAAAGCCGTCAAGTGCCATTCGGGCAAAACTAGAGCCAGGCCTACCAGCAGACTGCCTATCCTTCGATTGTGCATTTGCTAACCCTGTCAAAGCAAACAACTGCAACACAAAGTTTTAATTGCAGAGACCGCCAGGCGTCATACGCATCAAAATGCGCGAGACGCATTACGTGTAAAGAAATAGATTTGTATTGCTGTGGAAATTGATGCAAGGTAAGGTATCAGGAGAAAATCCAAATTGCATTTGAATAATGTAAATGTCAGTTATTGAAAGGAGGCGAGGGCGGAAATCTATTAAAATTGGAAAGCTGATTTGGGGATTTGAAGCTCATATCCCCCAGCCCGAGCGACACGTGTCTCAAAGGTGAGTGGACATTGCGGTATAAACATGACTCAGCGTTGATTACGTTAGAGCTAATCATTACACAGCAAAAATCGATTTGCTTTGACAGATACTGCTTCAATCACCATCAGATTGAGGTAACAAACAATGCACCCAATTATTACCCAATCAAAAAAGCTGATGTCCTCACTAAATTCTCAAATTTAAAGGACAATCCCTCCAACTTCAGCAGTATGAAGTTTGTAAATAAGACGGCATAAGACTGAGGGGAAGGGATTTCCGCGCCAAAGCCACGTTGCAGCTGTCACCAACACGAAGACCGGGTCAAACGTGGCCCTGCTGTGCACGGCTAACTAACAGCAGACTTATCCCAGCGTGCGAGCGAGGCGAAAGAAACACTCACGTCGAAATGGAAGAACTCCTGGGACTCGTCCAGACCCTGCACGCGGACCTGCAACCCCCGACCAGGACCCGTAGGGGCGGCGGGGCCGCCGACCACCACCACGTTGGTGCTGAGGCTCTGGCCGGGCTCCAATGTGCTGATGCCCGCGTTGAACTGGGCCCCCAGCCTTGTGGCCGGGGTCTGCAGGACTCGGTAGGATCCCTCGACTTCCCCCATGACGGCGCCCAAGCGAGCGGCTCCTTGAAGTAAAGAAGGAAAACAAGTGCGTCCACATGAGAAAGACTGTGGCAGAGCTGGATGTCGACCGACAGACGCACGGACCAGCGATTGGTCATTAAATGTTTATTTATTAAAAGACCCTGCAAAGTGAATTCAGAGATTTGTTTCTAAACACATTATGCATGTTTGAAGATGTACACAGACTGGGAACTATGTAGTACTGAATTGCGGAGCTGTAGCTTTGTTTCCATCAACCATCTAATTTTTGGGGGCCGTGGTTAGGTGCCGCGTGATGTACTTTGGAGACCGACCGACATGACTCACCCCTACCCCCACTATACAAGAACTTGAGCGCCTGCGTTCACATCAGCGGTTATCCGGCACAATTGCGACGTGCAGTTCGCTAGCTAGCTATGCCTACACCCTGAAAAACAGCTTTCCTTTAGATAGCTCGCTGGTGAGGCCGCTTAAGTGTCTCGTTGTCGGCAGTGAGTGCACGCACACCACGCACAAGAGCAAGGAGGAGGATTTTTTTTTTTTTTTTTTTTTTTTTAGACGGGGGCTTTAGTCTGGCATGGCCTCTCTAGAGCGCCTGGTTGTTGGCCACAAGTGTGTGCAAATCATGGAGATAAGACAGAAGAAGAAGTTGATGCAAGTTAATACTGGAGAAAAACATACAGTATTAAAAATGTGTCAAAGCTGTTTGTCACCAGGAGAAATAAACCACAAAAATCTGAAAATTTATTTTGAGGCCATCTTGCCCAGCGCTAACAGCCACTAATAACAACATGTTGATATATATGCCATATTAGACAACATAAACGCAACAGTTTTGTTTTTGAATATTCCAAGGGAGAAACCAAAGTCTAAACTATCATAAAAAAAAGCCAACTGCAAATTATGGCCTGCTCAGGCGGTGACGGATTCAGTTGCCCAGTGAGCCGTCCGGCAAGCACCGAGTTTCGAGCCCTGTCAGCCGCTTCGTGCAGAGCCAGCAACGGTCCTGTCAGAAATCCGCAGCACAGCACGTCAAGAGAATTAAGCAATGGTTTAATAAAGTAAGACTTTAGTTGTCCTGTCCCGTTTCATTTTAAAACTTGGCAGTATTCTCTAGAAGCAGTCTTGTACAGAGGTAGTAACATTGCGAACATGACATCCATATTCCTACTTGTTTCTATCCTCCTGACTCTACATTCTTCTTTGTCTCTTATTTTTGTAATCCTTTTACGTAGTGCCCCCTAGTGTTCTGATAGACACCACATAACTGAAATGCCTTGTGTTACAGGCTACAGATAAATTGAACTGTGACTGTTAGAAAAACATGTGGTTGGTTGTTAAAATGTCAGTAATGTCAAGTTGTTACTCATTTGCATTTTTCAGTCGACAGAAAAATCTGCAAGTAGGTGAGTTTGTGAATGGCTAATCAGTGAGGATTGTCTGTGCATTTTTTCAAAAGTGTATTTATGGATCACGGATTCAAAAATGCAATCAAATGACTCTCATAAAAGTAGTAGTTGGTACTTTTACAGGTTGCGAACATACACGCCAGTGCATTTTTTCCCCCCCAAATCAAGTCCTTTGTACACCGTTTATTTTTAAGGGTAATGTTGTAAAATGAGTATTTTGCGATCATATTTGGGGTTTTAACTATTAATTGGCAAATATAAATAAAATTCCTGTTATTTGTGTCAGGGCTAAGACTTAAAACCGCCAAGAAAAGCCAAGGCTCTCTCGTGTGTTTTTATATGACGCGTTAGTATTCAGCCTCTGTGGCTCACTGTCTGTCTATGTCATCAATCTTACACTCACAATGAATTAAATCCCCATTGTAAATCACATGCTTTTTAAACGTTTACGAGCATACATCAGGTGAGTTGAAATAGCCCGACACAACTCACACGACACTATTTTCTAAAAGTTGCCTATTTTGATTGAAACTCCGCAAGTTTAAGAAAGCGAACAGAATTAAAAGGTGAATGTCCACCTGAAGGTTAAAAATACACAAATGTTGGATTTGAAAAGCACCGCGTTGCGTTGCAACTCCAATAATGGTCATTTTGATATAAACGAGTTAAATGTCATATTCAAGCAAAAAAGTTGAACGTGGCGTTGTTGTTGTTTGTTTGTTTTTTCCAGCTCCAGAACGTGAGCTCGAGCACTGCGACTTTTTAGCTAACTTGGCGATTAACAACGACGACGACGTAAACGTAGCGCAGCGCATGAAAAATGAGAATTGCTTGTTTTTCTGAAAAAGACACTTACCGTATGGGCTGGTGTCGAAAGTAAACTGCTAAAAATTTGAGATCTTAACGAGGGCACAACTCGTCCCGTCCATGGCCCCAGGCCTGCCGTCCAAGTAAGTGTGCACACGAAGCCGCTTTCTGATTGGCTGCGGCGCGCCATCTCGGCCTTTGATTGGCTGAAATGTGGCGTCTACATTGCTAGCCAAATTTTTGATCACCTCCTTCTCTCGTCATCCTAGGCTCAAATTAGCCGCGATGGACAGGACGGATTAACGTGCATCCAAATAATGTCGGTCATTTCTGAAAAAAATCATTTTTCACCCTCAATTTTGACCGGTCCAAACTACCGTAAAACGTGTCATTAATCGTTAATCTTGCCCCCCGCAGCGTGTCTTGAACTAGGTTAAAGTTCGCAGTGACCCGCAACAGGTTTTACGGCAAGTGTAGAGACTTTTCTCCGAAGAGATTATGTGTTTGGTTAACGACTATTTTCGTCATGTATACAAATCTGCTGCGAAGTCAAGAGTCCATTTAGTTCACGTTGTAGATACTTCAGAAACCTGAACGTGAGCCAAAAGGCGAAGAAATGGTATATGTGGCAAGGAGCGCCCCCTTGTGCACGGGCATCGTATTTGCTTTGTGAGAATAAAATACTGTACCTGAATTTGTCGTCAAAATGCATTATTTCGCCATTGAAATGTTTATTCATTAAAAAAAATCTACTTTATTTGTAATTCGCATAAAAATAAAATAAAATAGCTGTAAATACAGGTATGTGCCAAAAAATTTGAATATCGAGGGAAAATCAATTGATTTCAATAATTTGTTTCAAAAAGTGAAACAAAAACAAATATTTCAAGCCTTTTTTTGTTTCAGTTTTGATGATTATGGCAGAAAGATAAAAAAAAATCCAGTATTACACAAAATTTGAATTGTAGGCTCCCTGTGTCCCTATCTTGTCAGCTAATTAATGGTCTCTCTGTCTTAGTAGGCTTCAGAATCATGGGGAAGACTACCGACTGGACAGTTGTGCAGCCGTGGCCCAATGGTTAAGATCATCGCCTGCCACCGTGGGGGACCTAGGTTCAAGACCCCGACTGATTATAAAAATTATCAAATAATCATTGACACCCTCCATAAGGAGAAAAGGTCTCAAAAGTCAATTGCAAAAGAAGTTGGATGCTCACAGAGCGCTGCATCAGAGTGTTAAGAGGAAGGGGGAAATGTGGCCAGAAAAGGGGCACAAGTGACAGGAATGAGCGCAGCCTTGAGAGGATTGTCAAGCAATGGTGGGGGGGGGGAACATACAGACGTCTGCATGACATGGGCTACGGCTGGAGAATTCCATTTGTCAAGCCACTCCTGAACCAAAAACAACATTTATCCTGTGCTGGGATAAGGAGAGAAAAAGTACTGGTTTGTCGCTGAGTGGTCCCAACTCCTCTTTTCAGATGAAAGTCAATTTTGCATTTCATTTGGAAATCAAGGTCCCAAAGTCTGAAGGAAAACTGGAGAAATAACAAAAGTCAAGCGGCTTAAAGTCAGTAATGGTTTGGGAAGCCATGTCATTTGGTGGTGTTGGTCCGTTGTCTTTTATCAAGTCCACAGTCAAAGCAGCGGTGTGCCAGGACATTTTAGAGCACTTCGTGCTTCCCGCTGTCGACGAGCTTTTTGGAGACAATGATTTTATTTTCCAACAGGATTTGGCACCTGCCCACAAAGCCAAAACTACCAATACCTGGTTTAATAGCCACGGAATAACAGTACTTGATGGGCCAGCAAACTCCCCTGACTTGAACCCCATTGAAATGTATGTATGTAATGTATTGTCAAGAGGAAGATGTGGGAACAGAAACCCCGAAATGCAGACGATCTGAAGGCCAATATCAAAGCAACTTGGGCTACAATAACATCTGAACCGTGCCAAAGGCGGATCACCTCCGCGCCATGCCGCCTTGATGCTGTAATTAATGCAAAAGGAAGCCCAATAAAGTACTGAGGGCATATTCCATATTACGTACACTTTTCAGAAGGCCAACATTTCTGTGTTAAAGATCCTGCTTTTTTGGTCACATGAAATACTCTAATTTTGTGAAACACTGGATTTGTTTTTGTTTTTTTGCCTCTCTGCCATCCTCATCATAATTGAAACAAATAAAGGCTTGAAATATTTCACTTTGTGTGTGGTGAATTAATATAACATTTCAATTTTTGAAACAAATAATTGAAATAAATGGACTTTCCCTCAATCTTCACATTTTGTTGGCACACACCTGTAAAATAGGTGTAAAACAAAGCAAAACCATAATCAAATATGAAATAACTTACTTTACAGGGTTAACAGCATGCATCACAATATAAAGAATGGTAAATAGTTCAATAAATGTATCGTCTACAATATAAATAACTGTATTTGTTGTTATTAAATGTGCATCCTGCATATGCCTGAATGTCCTTGAAAATGATTATTAATCATTTACTTTATTTGTAAATTAAACATTTACCTTATTTGCAATCCACTTAAAAATACAAATAGCTGGGAAAAAATGACATAGTAGGAAGTTAAAAAAAACACATATTTTAGTTGTATTTAAATGTACAAATAAAAAGCAGTGGAAGTCATATTTACATTAAAAAAATGATGACTTTTTCCCATATGTAGTTGAAACTTTTTATACTTGCATATTATTTATATAGCAAGTCCTGTATATTTAATGTTTGATATTTAACTCAATTCTATATTATATTTGAAGGTTAAACAAAAAAGTATTCAACATCGGTGAGTATTTTCGTCCATCTGTGAGGAACTGATAACCCTAGAAAACGAAATGACACTTACTGCGGTTCAGTCAGTTTGCGATGTCGGCCACCGTCTCCATTCGCCCCCAAAGTTGTTCTTCTGTCCCAAATTCCTCCAAGCTTGGCTTTTTATGGACCTGCCTTTGTGAGCTGGAAACAGAAAAGGGCCCTCCCCAAACACACAATTGTCTCGAATTAAGATAAGACAACTAATGGCTCTGATCGATTGTGTGATTGATTGGTGTCTGTGTCTCGTGACTTTTGTCCAGATACTATTGATTGATGAATAGAGAGAGCGATAATGTCATCCATGTTGCAGTGCTGCCGGCTGTGTTGGGAATCAATAACTCATTCCCTACTCCCTAATCACGACATATACTATATATTTTTTTATATATCGCAGTGGGATATATAGTTTACCAAAACGTCCACTAATAATCACTATACAGTGCTGTCTTGCGATACGAGTGAGCTGCTTTACGAGGGTTTCGAGATACGACCGAGGGTTGGGGGATGCTGACGTCATTTTCCAATCTGGTCCAACAGCATCTTCGACTGTGAAGTGCGGGGCCTGCCGCACTTCACCCGTGCCGATTTCCACCATTGTATATAACAATACTCACAGGCATATATTCTTTATCCTCTTGTGAAGAACGTCACATAGTATTGCCATATTGAGAAGCTGAAACTGTCGCCATAAATCTGTACAGTATGTCTTATACTGCCCCCAGGTGGCTAAGGTGTGCACACCAGAATGAGCAGCACAATGTGCATTGAATTGAATCCAAAAAATGTAGCAAAAAGTTCTCTTTAATTCTATTGAATTATGTCTTCACTGTATGTTCTTATAAAGTATAATAGTGCTATTTTCTCATTAAAAAACACATTACACATTGGGGGGTGGATTAATGGCATGTCCATTCATTTCAATGGGAAAATGTGATTTGAGGTCAAATTGTTTTGAGTTACAAGGGTGCTCAAGGAACGAATTAAACTTACCTCAAAGCACCACCGCCCTGCATCCAATTTTTGATCGAAAGTCAAAGCAAATAAACGGCCGAACGACGGCTCTTGTCTTGAAACAAATGAGAGTGCTGTCACTCGTATCTCAAGGCACCACTAATTATTCGCTGGACTATTTCTTCCTTTACTTTACTTCCTCTTATTCAAGTCAGTGAATCTATTGAATTTAATTGATACAACTCAACTAAGTCTGTCATTTTCTACGTTTATTTAACATATATATGCAGTATAACGGTAAATAGTGTGTAAACAAAAAATAAAAAGTACAAATAAAAAAGAAAAAGATCGAGTCGTTAAAACACACACACACACCAAAAAAGTTTTACCTTTGTAAATTTAGATTTGTGATCTAAATCTCTGGTGTTTCCCTGGAGTTGGCGAAAGAGTACGTGGTGCTCCGGGGCGTGTAACCGGACTCCGGCGTGACGTCGGCGGCCAACGATTGGTGGGCGTCGCTCGTATATATGCGTCACGCGTCACTCCCACCTCCTCGCCAGTGGAATTTCATCTCCGCTTCTGCACCTTCTGGGCAGACGAGAACACAAAAAAAGAAGTAAGTCGTTGTGTCTTCACCGTTTCTCCTGTCTTTGCACATCGTTGACAACCGTCGCGTTGGTACAAACGCGGGGTCGGGTTGCTCACGCGAACGCGGCGGGAATGGACTCTTTTACCAGGCCGGGTTTCGTCGCCGAGTCCCCCCCCCCCCCCCCCCCCCACAGTCTTTCTTTTTGGACCTCGGCGTGTGTTGTGGCCTGGACTCGGTGTCATTACGCCTCCTACTCCTCCTCCGCCTCCTCGGCTAGCAACTGTGTCTACGTGGACTTGGCCAGCTAGCAACTGTAGTCGTGGAAGCTAATCGAAGCTAATGCTAAGTTAATTTAAAAAAACAAAAAACAAAAAAAAACTTTATTGAACACCGGATAATGCTAAATGAATCCAACTTGGTACTTTTTAACAACAGTGTGGACAAAATTTGTCACCGAACACTCATCCCCGGGAGTACCGTAGATTAAAAAAAAATTACACACATGTTCACAGTCGATCTCAGTGTCATTTTGGTAGCTCATTTACGGCGTAGCTCGGGAAGTTGTGTCGCAATGTTAACAAGGAGTTAGCCGAGTTAGCATTAGCCCTCGCGGCTACGTGTCACTCTCTTCTCGCCCTTCGTGCAAACTAAGTTAGTGCCCGAATTGGAAGGATAAGACCGCCACACCACGACCGTATGATCGTAATAGTGCTCATTATTTTGTCTCTCTCTTTTAACATCCTGACACCCTATAACGCTTAAAGTGAAATGAGTTGGAATTTTTAGTTCATTTTGGATGTAATACGTGTACATCTGGTGGCTATGACAAGATAGCTAACCGTGTCTTTTCAAAGCTGTCAATCAGACGCGTGCGCGCACACTGCGTTTTAAATCCCTAATCTGGGATTTGCATTTATCCTTTTAAAGTGTTTGTATCGGCAATGCAAAGTGGTTAATTCCAGTTGAGCCAGCTAGACTAGTTCAAAACTTCAGTCTTGGGCCTGGTACACGCATAAGGATTTTAAATTTTCGTCTTGGGCCTGGTACACTCATAAAGATTATGAATATTTAAGATTGTTTAGCTGTTGCAGACCCCACACATGAAGATAAAAAAAACAAAAACAAAAAAAATCTGCCATTTAACAGTTTTGGTCGTACTGTAAGTGGTGTGTTGTGTGCACTGATAAACTCAACACAGAACAGATGCATATACACTCATTCTTTTAAATACAGTTGCCTTGGGATACAAGTGACTCGATTTAGTTTTTCAACATACGAGCCGTCATTTGGGCGAATTTTATAAAATAAAAACAAAGTCCAGCGGCCTGATGCCACGCCACAGGCAGACTGGCTCCCAAATGGCATCTATGTGGCGGTGTTGTAACGCTTTGAACACAAACAGTGGAGCAAGCCGTTGTAGATGGATATTATAACACTCGCTGGCATACATTCTTTATCCTCTGTGATGAACGACTAACATTATTGCTGAGGAGTTGACATCTGTCGCCATATATATCAGTATGGCTGTATTATTGTACCCAAGGTGTACACTAGAAGGAGCAGCATAATGACCATTTGAATTGAAGCAAAATGTGTGACAAAAACGGTTAAATTCTTTACATTCCATTTGTCATTACTGTATGTTTTTATAAAGTATTATTAGAGTGCATTTTTCCCTCATTAAAATCTAAATGTTTTCTTCTCTTTTTTTTTTAGAGGTGGGAAGGCTGGAATGGATTAATAGCATTTCCATTTTATTGAAATGGAGAAGATGATTTGAGATGCACGTGTTTTGAGTTACAAGTGTGGTCACCGAACGACTTAAGCTCTCACAAGCAACACTGTACTGCCTACGACTTTACTTAGCGTAGTTAGAGCCGATAGCCGTTAGCAGCTGATCAGCTTTTAGCTTACAGGGCTGCCAATGGCGATTCAGAGTACTTCCTTTCTCTGCATCATCTTGGGAAACTGAGCACCCCGTTTTTTTCCAGTGTCACCACACAAGGAGCCTCGCCCGCCTCTCGCACCGCTACTGGAATCTTCCATCTCGCTACTATTCAGGCTGATGCCTGACGCTAGCTACTCTTCCGCTAATATGGCGCTTAAGAAGGAGTAGGGTGTTTAAGTGCCGTCCAATGCCATTACAGGATAAAAACAAAAATATGCAGATAGACACGAATAGGTGCGTTTTTCAAGCCGATGGCTTGTTCTACTGAAAAATTTGTGAGCTGGTGAATTCATGAATGGGCGAGGGCTTCTTACACTATTGTTGGAAGATTCCGACATCACCCCTGAACGTGATTTCATTCTCGTAATTGTATCCGCTAACCATTCCGACAATGCTGAACTCTGTTTTCTTTGTGTGTCCAAAGGCAAAAGCTGGCAGGCTGACGGGAATTTGCATCTTTACAGGACGGATTATCTGGTAACTGACCAATTAGCTGGTGAGTCCTTGCGCTTATTTTTTTCTTTCAGAACTGTGAGTTAACATTGAATTTTGCTGCTTATTGTTTTGTTTAACATGAAAATGCCGCCGCTGGGTGTATTTTTAGCTAAAAATTTGAAACCATTTTGGCTAATGCCTTTTGTACACATTTTTAGCATTTTTGTTGAAATGTAGCATCTCTTAATCTTGTTTTACAAGTCCGTTTTTTTTTTTTTTTTAAACTTTGCAGTTTTACAATTTTGTCCAAAATCTCAAAAAAGCTCCTGAGGTTCTACAATTAGATCAAAATGTTCCTAAATTGATCATTTTCAATATTCAAGCCACGTTAAGACCCGAGTTAAAACTTTGACATTTTAGCCAATAAATCATTAGCATTTTGCTTAGATTTTGGCATCTTTTACACATTCATGTTGTAGTGTGTCTTAACCTCGTATTAGGATATCCTCCAGCTACTCAAAAGCTTCAGATGTCATAAAACTTGAGAAACCTTTTCCAAAGCTGACCTAAAGTCAAAACGTTGCAATTTTGGCTAATCACGTCAGTGTAACTCTGTAGGTTTTTTCTTTTACCCTTTTTTTTTTATTTTTTGTATAAATTTAGCATCTGCTAATTGGGTATTACGCATTCATGTCGTAATGAGTTTGAACCTAACAGTGTTAGAATTGATCTCAACAACTTGGAGGGCCTTTTTATTATAAAATTTGACCCTAGAGTGGCACAATTTTGGCAGTAGGAACCACTCGTGTATAATGTCACATGAGACGTCAAATAATTATCTCCCGTGTTTTCCTTTTTCTCATGAAAAGTTATGACTCCTGCGTCAAGAATAATTCTCGCTTTCACTGAGGGCCTGGCGATATGGCAAAAAAACATTGACGATTTTTTTCATATAGTCTGATCTTGATTATTACCACAATTTTTTTTAATATTGTTTTGAAGCATCTGTACTGAAAACTAAAGAAGCTAAGAAGGAGTTTGACTATGTATTTAACGCCTTTTGCTAACAAAAATCCTCATGATCAAAACATAAAACTCTAACCCCAACATTATATTAGCAGACTAAACAAATAAGGCAACTAAAATATAAAAAGAAAAATCTTCAGAGCAACGAATGCAGAGTGTTTTTACAGGTATACACTATAGAGAATAAACAAATTGTCCCCTCCGGGATAATGAAGACACCTTGATTATAAACATAATCTTCTGGTTATGATGCTACATACCCAGTTAGAAACGTTATTGGTACTTACAAATATGCAGTCTTTAATAACAATACTGATTAACTGGTTCTGTCATGTGACAAACCATCTGATGAATGATTATTACACAATTGATTGCGCTTTGTTGCACCGCTAGTAGTGGCTAAATGCTATGTAGCATTAGCACGTATGTAGTAGCACGGCGTGTGCTGGTAGCACTAAGTGACAGGCTATAATGACTCTGCTCATGTTTTATGCTTTCCACATAATCATGAGGGTAGTACTTCTTCAAATTAATAAACCGGTTTGTTGTGTTGCCGGTTTTTGAGGGCGCCGACATAGCTTGCACACCAGCTAGTTAATAGCATTGCTCCACGTCGCGTTGGAGACACCACCACATAACTGACATTGAGTGACTGATCAAAATGGGCTCCTCTTCGGAGGATAACTTCAAGTCATGGCTGACATCTCTTTCGCCGTCCTCAGCTCTGCGTCTCGCTTCGCGCTCGGTCGGCCATTACGTTTGCTTTTACAACTTGCAAACAAAAGTGGAGCCGGAATAGGGCGACTCTGGCTGATGTCACGCACCTTTTCACCATGTTTGGTTGAGTAAATATGCTCACAGCTGCCATGATTGACGGGAAATTTAAATTGCCCCGCCCTCCTGTCACTTGATGCTTTTGTCTTGAAAGTTAGACCCGACCGGTTTTCCAATTTACGAAGCAGCCATTTTTTTTCTTTATTCTTACGCCTGTAAAACAGGTTTGATACAGAAAAGGGTTATTTCTATTTCCATTATATCCCTAGGGGAGAGTTGTTGTGTTCAACCTTGGTGATTGCATATGGACCACAAAAGAAATGTAACGTTTTTTGCTTGGAATGGTTTTTTGTTGTTGTTGTTGTTTACTTCTCCCAAATCATACTACCAATGCTCCATTGCTTCTTTTTAAAAAAAATTTTTTAACCATACTCCACAATTGGAGAGTATCCCTGAACAGATTTTGTCCTTTCCTTTGAGCAAACCTTATTCACACAGTTAATTGAAGCTATTTAAAATCCAAAGTCTGCAGTCTTGATTACTGCCTTGAGCAAGTCCCGAGGAAGAGGCTGCTGAGCGGGGGTTCTGTAATATGTAGGTGGGGTGTGTGCTTAACCCAGCACTGAAGTAAGGAAATCTTTGGGATCAGCCAGTTCTCCTCTGATGTGGGTGTCATCTCTCAGAACTTTCAGAAGAATTACGGCGTTAAAGTCTACCTGAAAAACACTCTGCTCCTCTTGGCCACACTTGAAAGTGCCTTTGTCAAAAGAAAGTGGATTTTAACCCCTGATTTATAACTTTATGACTCCCAAGCCATGGTGCTCAATTTCCAGTTTTCTATCACAAACATGCCTTTGTCAAATTCACCTTTTGCGCAGTCGATTGTTTCTTGTTACTAGAACGAGTAAATGGAGTTCTAGTGGGGGAAAGAAAATCCTCTTGTACTGGACACCAATCATTTCACAACGTTCTTATCACTAGGAAACAATGCCTTGTCGCTCTCTGTCAGCTCTATACTGGGTGATTGAAAAGTAACTCCCGATTTATAAGTCCTTGTAATTTATTTCTGAAATGTATTTATTAGAAGAAATGAACATAAAGTGTATTGCATTGCCTGGGCAATGTAGGTGTATTAATGGTAATCACCACTGAGGCTGAAACAATGAATTTAATATTTAGATTTTTAAAAAGACCGCAAATTCTGTGCATTGTAATGCCCCCCCCCCCCCCCAAAAAAAACAAACTGGTCAAGGACAGACACATCTGCCGGTGCACTTGGAATCGCTTTATTGTACTAACGGTAACAATGTAAACGGCTGGCTAACAACCAGCTGTTAACCTGAGCCCACAACAGCCGCCTCTACATGCTCATTCGCTGACGCTCGCGTCACTCACCGGGCCAGGCTGGCGTCTTAAAGCCTATACACTCAGTCACAGATACTACAATAGAATCAGAGAAGGATATGAGGATGGTGACCCCAATTAGGCCCAAATAATACCTTCACCTCACATGCCATTGTTTCATAATGTTTTAATCCAAGCTGGACGAAGTGGCTGGGGAGAGGAAAAGTCTGGCATTCCCTGCTTAAGATGCTGCCCCCGTGACCCCTATCTTGTATAAGCATAAGAAAATGATACCGTATTTTCACGACCGTAAGGCGCACCGTATTAAAAGGTGCAGTCTCAGTTACGGGGTCTATTTCTGTATTTAACACATACATAAGGCGCACCGTATTAATGGGCAGAGGCATGGTAAAACATACGCTAGCTAAAAACATGCGGTAGCATGCATGCACGCTAAAACAACGTTTTTAAAAAGGCAGCGGGAGCAAAACTGAGTTCGGTTGTACTTTATTGAAGTATTTGCGTTTATTTTTGGATCAATCCTCATCCAAAAATCCATCCAAGTCCTCATGTTCGGTATCTGAAATGAACAACTGGGCAAGTTCTCCAACAAACACGCCTGGTTTCCGTCTCGTTGCCGGGGGGCTGTTCAGGAATGATGCCTGCTTTCGCGAAAGCTCGGACAACAGTCAAAGCAGATGCCTTCGCCCGAGCGTCCACAATCCATTCACGTATGGTGGCGGAACTCGCCCGGCGTTGCCTCCCTGTCTCGGTAAAGCTGTGTTCGCCATCTGTCGTCCATGGCTCCCACGCCGCTCGCAGCTTCACTTTGAACGCCCTGTTTACACGGATGTCCAGCGGTTCGTCAAGCCTCCCGGAATGATGGCAAGCCCCGCGTTATTGCACTCGGCTTCTCCAAGCTGTTCTCTGCTCATTAATCCATTACTCGGGCCACCTCACCTTGTTTCCGCCTTTTTGTTTTTCTTTCTTTTTTTTCCCGCGGAAACTCAGCTTGGCGAAGCTCGTTTTCCTGCTTCCTCCACTTGCGAACCATGGATTTGTTGATCTTGAATTCTCTCGCGGCTGCTCGATTCCCATGTTCCTCCGGGTAACTGATAGCTTGCGGTTTCAACTGTGCTTCGGAAGCGTGTCTCTTCGTCGGTGGCATTTTCGGGGGTCCTTAGCCAAACCGATGTTGTTTTGCGCAATGCACACCCCGGAAATGCTCCCAGTCAGTCAAGCAGTTAAAAAAACCCACCCCAGCGCTATATACCTGCTGGGGGCGTGGCTTTAGCGTCTTACTTCACGCACCCTTCCCCTGTCCTCAGCCACGTCCGCTTTTCCTCTGTGCTTAAAAAAAGTCAGTGCACACACAAGGCGCGCCGCATTATCAGGCACCCCGTCCATTTTGGAGAAAATTTAAGACTTAAGTGCGCCTTATGGTCATGAAAATACGGTGCTTGATTATTCGATGGGACAATCGGTAGAGTAAAAATATTTGCTGGCTGCAGCCCTGCATACGACCTATCATTGTGATTACTCCCCTCATCAGTTGTCCTTAATAACCACTTCCTTGCACGACAACAACAACAACACAGAACCTCTCGAATTCGTCCAAATCCTCATCATTCATGGAAACGTACGCTCACGCAATGTTCGTGTCACATAATAATGTCATTTCTTTTAATTCCAGTTATTCATGATGACCACCACCTTGCACAATAGAAATAAACAGAACAACTTAAGTCTAAGGGGTGAACAAGAACATGCCTGTGGACATTGTACGTGTCCTATAATCAATGCGATTGCTCCTCTGGCCAGATATTTGTGATAACTGCCACCTTGCACAATAGAAATAAGCAGAAAGAATAGTGCAGGTGTGTACACAAACAAGGCGCTGATGAGGTAAAATGCCAAAAACTGGATGCGATCAATCAACCAGTGACATTTGATGACGGCGGATGAGATAATGGAGGAAAATCCCAAAGTCCATTCACGATAAGCTTGTTTTGCCACACTTTGACGCAACTTTCCACCTACGGAGCCAGTATCAGAGCTGTGTGAGGGACAGTGTGACGTTTAACACCCACCATTCACTTCTCCCGCCCTGTTGCGTTGAAAGCGATTGTCACTGTCCAGCTCCTGTCACTGGGTTCTGCGTAAAATCCCCATACTGATAAATGCCGGGGTTTTGTTTGTTAGAGTAACTGTGTGAAAGGGGCCTTTTGCCTCTCAATTTAGATGTACAAGACCCGTATTTGTAGGTGCAGACTGCATAGTTTATTCTTACCTGCATCTACCTTCTTAAAAGCTTGTATACCTGCTTTGTTCACTACGGTCAACGCACAATTGTGTGTGTACATGCATGACAATATTGTGGAAAACTGAATTTATTGCGTAGGTTAGTTTAAAAAGTCACACTCGTATAGTCCTATTCACTACACTGAGTGAAATGCAGTGATCGGAATTGCGCTACGTTCCAGACACACCCGTGTGATAGTTGAAAAAATCACTCCCCGATTTTGGAGTACATACACATTCGCTGCCAGCTGTTTTCAGAGCAGATTCAGCAGGTAACCCCCATATTGCCAGGGGTTTGGGAGCATTTTGACAGCTCTTTCAAGACCCACACAATATTGCGCTCTGTGTTCACCAAAACCAGTTTTCCATTTTCAGTAGACACAACGAGCTTTTCATGAAAAGAAACCTGTCAAACAGAACAGTGACCTCCAACAAACAAAATAAGACCCATAATGACCCTTTTTACATGGGTTTCTTCGTTCACGCTATAAACCGCGTCATCTTTTCCCACGACGGCGTCGCACACTTTGTACAAACGACTGTGACACGCACTCCGTTTATACCATACATAGACCCACACTGTTCGAATGCGAGGTGCCAAAACTCGTCTGACGTGCGTGTTGGCTTTTCGCTCCCTCGTCATAATTGACGGGATAAACAGAAATTTACTTCCTAATCATTTCAGTGGTTGACAAGCTTGATATTCACAGACGGCGCGGCGTCAGACCCTCGTCCACGCCGGCCGACATGGATTTAACAGCTGTCGATGTCCATGGCAGTGAATAAATGTTATAGTTTAAGCAAAGTTCCCTTCGCATATTGAAACCTATTATGAAACACACACTTGAACACCAAAATTGCATTCATTATATGAATAGTAGGCATAAAGTATTTAAATCTACTTTTTGAATGCATTATATTTTAGTTTTCGTAATTTAGCTAATTATAGCTTCACTTTCACCATCTGAAAGAATTGGAATATTACATAACCAAACAAAAGGTTTTGATATCGAGGTTAGGTCAGAATTGCCCTTCCGAAGTGTTTCCCAAATGTTAAATTAAGCTGTAAAATGAGTTTCACTTTTGGAATTGAACGATTCAACTCGAGCTTTTCTACCATGATCAAATTTATGCAATGAAATGGTGTCAATTTAATGCTGGTGTGAAGCAGAGAAATTCAAATGCCATTGCTCCCCCCCCTTTCTAGTGGCACACTCGGACTCTGTGTTAAGCGTGGGATTTCAATCATGAGCTCAGTCGCCGTACTTACGCAGGAAATCTTTAACGAGCACCGCATCGGGCTCCTGCCGGAGCAGAGCGGCGGTGAGTACTTGGCCCTCTCTCTAAATGTGTGAAATTCAAGAACGATGTGAAATAATCTCTTTTTGCGGAATCGGCAGCAGCTGCCACTGTGGCGGCCGCCGGTGCCGCCGGGGGAGAAGAGGAGGACGCCCTTCCCACCTACAAGGATGCCTTCCCGCCGCTGCCCGAGAAGGCGGCGACGCCCGAGGGCGCCCAGGAGACCACCAGCGCCTGGGCCACCAAAATGCGTTCTCTGAAGTCCTCCGTCATCACCCAGGTATGTGTGTCTTTTATCTCGTATCTCCCGTTTCAAGCCTCTTTGACACCAGTGTTTCCCAACGTTTCTTGAGACGAGGCACATTTTGCTAAGATGTCGCTAAGGGGTGGACATGTTTCAGTCAATTTCCAGTTTTCCAGTTTCTCTTCATAGCGCCGCCTGCCCACGAGAGGCTCGCGTCACATGCAAAATAAGTGAAATAACTGACAACATGATTCCCAAATACAAATATTGTCATTTCGAGCATTTAATTGCAGAAAATGAAAAATGGTCAAACCTAGATACGTTAGATGAGCGTCCCTGGATGTACATGCCATGGAAACAATGAGCCCCTGCAACTTATCACGGAATACAGATGCAGTAATCCTCCGCTATATCGCGCTTCTTGCTTTGCGGTCCCGCTGAATTGCATATTTGTATTCCAGTTGATACTCTATTTTTTTTATAGCGTTTATCCATTGCTCTTGCTCTCTCTCGATTTTGTTTAGGATGTAATTTCCCCAAAACTATCAATATCAATAAATTGTTTGGTTTTATGCCACTGATATTCTGATAGAGCATAATGATGCAACTTTTTAAGAACAATTCACATTTAATTCTAAGACGAATGAACACATCGAAGATATTTATTGTTCTACATTACAATACATCACTGTAGAACAATAACTCAAATATCTTGGATGAAAATTGAACTAACACAGACTCAGGCTTTGTTCAGAAAAACAACACTTAAACAAATATTAAACATTTGGCACAGAAGTGTAAACGGTCGCCATTGCCTTAACAGGCAATAGACTGCCAATCAAGCTTCCAGTCGGTTAAGAAAAAGGGAGAAGTAGCAATATAAAGAACGGAACAAGTGGGTCAAAGCAACTGGTTTTGATTCAAGATTTGTACAACTCTTCAAAAGTCTTAAGCTAATGACATTTGTGTACTAATAAAGTAGCATAAGTAGCAAATACTCACATCGCGTCACAGAGAGAGGAATTGTCTCAAGGCACCCTGCCTTGTCTCGTCACTTTTCCCTCCCACTGCTGTCGTTTTTCTGTGTTTTTTCGAGGAATTATTCATTCACACGCGTCTGGGAAGAGTGGAGCAGCCTCGGCCCACACAACAAATCATTTTGCCCAAAATCCACTCCTAAAAGGCCAAAACCTGACGAAGGTTACCACGGGCCTATTCTATGTCAATTCCGATGTGATGTGGATTTAACCAACCGCACTTCCCTTTACTTGGCTTTGATTTTTGCTGTTGGCATCAGGGCTGTGTCCCTTCTAAACTGTACAGCTGCACTTAAATCTCAGTTTTAGACATTGTCAACAGACTGTTGAGGAAAAGGTTCAAATGTGCCCTACCTAATCTAGTTCCTCCTTTTGTCGAACTAGGTTTTCCATGTCCCTCTAGAAGAGCGCAAGTACAAGGACATCAACCAGTTTGGGGACGGAGACCAAGGCAAGGTCTGTGTGGACATCATGCACAAGACCGGAGCCCACCTGGAACTCTCCTTGGCTAAAGATCAGGGTCTCTCCATCATGGTGTCCGGAAAGCTGGACGCCGTGATGAAGGCTCGCAAGGAGATTGTGTCCCGACTGCAGACTCAGGTGAAGAACATCTCGCATCAAATGTGTAGCTGTCGCTCACCTCTGTGAACACGCAAGATGGTTTTCAGACAGGTGTTTAAATTAACTTGTTCTGCTTGCAGATGGAACTAATGTAAGATTTAAGATCTCAGCTTTGTTTCGAGTTCCGGTAACTAACCTTCAAAGATTGATGTATGAAGAATGGAATGATGTCCATAAATGTATTTGCATAGGTGACAGCAAAGAATATTTACCTTTGGCCTGTCAAGCACATTATCTTCAGATTACATGACATTCATTTCCTTGCTTTGTTTTCTGAAGCTCCTCTCTCCAAACTAGGGCCTCTTAATTGAATTCTACGTGACCTCATCCTTTGCTACTACTTCGACACTCCCCTGTTCAAATGCCACGTTTTCGAGATCTATAAAAAGAGACAAAGGAAACCTTTTGAAACTTCTATCACCCTTAATGTAACCTATAACTTATACAACGCATTTGAAAGAAAAATATTTTAAGCGGAAAAATCGATTTCATTTTTTTGGGGAGTTGTACAGGTCGCATCACCATGTTAAAAGCCGTTAACACAAAGCTTCTCTTATCCCGACAGGCCTCGGCTACTGTGGGCATCCCCAAGGAGCACCACCGCTTTGTCATCGGCAAGAATGGGGAGAAGCTGCAGGAGCTGGAGCTGAAGACCGCCACCAAAATCCAGATCCCGAGACCCGACGACCCCAGCAACCAGATCAAGATCTCCGGCACCAAGGAGGGCTTGGAGAAGGCGAAACACGAGATCCTGCTGATCTCTGCCGAGCAGGTACGATTTGGGAGTCGTCGGGGGTTCCTTGAAAAACTAGGACCCCGAAAGGTTTGAGAACCCCTGCTCTACTGTACTTTATACTTTCCAAAGTTTTGTTTTTGAGGATTTGAATGGGGGGGGTTTATATGTGAAAGCTGACATTTTGCCCCCACCCCATCATTGTAGGACAAGCGAGCTGTGGAGAGGGTGAACATCGACAAGGTGTACCACCCGTTCATCACAGGTGCCTACAACAAGCTGGTCGGCGAGATGATGCAGGAGACGGGCGCTCGCGTCAACGTGCCTCCTCCCAGCGTCAACAAGACGGAGATCGTGATCACTGGGGAAAAGGAACAGGTGGCCCTTGCTGTGGCTATGATCAAGAAGATTTACGAAGACAAGGTACGCCTTTTGAAGACCGCAAAGGGTGCTTTGACTTTTAAGTCTGGTTGGCTTTAATTTATTTTTTGTGTAGAAGAAGAATGCCACCACCATCGCGGTGGAGGTGAAGAAGTCTCAGCACAAGTATGTGATCGGCCCCAAGGGAAACACCCTGCAAGAGATCCTGGACAGAACCGGCGTCTCGGTTGAGATCCCACCTTCCGACAGCAGCTCGGAAACCGTCATCCTTCGCGGGGAGCCCGACCGCCTCGGTCAGGCCCTCACCGAAGTTTATGCCAAGGTGACTGATTTCATCTGGGGGGCCACGTTTCCAACTCACATGTTATAGCGGTTACATCGAGTACATTTATTTTTCCAATGTATACAATAAAATATTTAAAGATGGTGTTTCTTAATGCATTCTATGTTTTGAAGTTTATCGCTGCAGAATTCGTTCCAATCGGCTAGCCAAATAGCTTTCCATTGCCTACACTCCTTCCCTTCGAATAGTGCGAAGCAAATTTAGAAGTCTTATTTTTTACTCTACAGGGACTTTCAGCTTGTCTTTTTTATATACTTAGGAAAGTGCAATAACAATTGGTTGTCATTTTAGGAAAAGAAGGATGCAGACAATGAAAGATTCTCCATACAACCAAATGAAATTTATCTTGCGTCATCGAAAATAAGATTTTTAAACCTCATGTCTTGTCTACGTTGGAATAATTACGTATCATAGTTTGAATCTTTTTAGGTAAGTGCAGCATTTGGTTGTCTTTTTCGAGAAGTTTATAGACAAACAAGCAAAAACGTATACAATGACATATTTAATGTATAGCGGGTTCAATCTTTTTAGGAAATTGCAACATAGTTTTTTACAGATTGTCCAATTAGATATTTAATCATATAATGTTATAGCATAATTTTCTTTTTCGGGAAGTGCTAAATGAATGTATTAGCTGGATATTCTCCTTTGTGATGTGGGTTCAGCTCTTTTGTTGTCGACGTGTATCACTCAAGCACTCATTTTCTGTGGATTTTTCCATTTAAAGGTTAAATGCCTCGGTCTCCCTTGCTTGTTAGTTAGCATGGCCTCAACCTCCTTTTAATGGTAGCTGGCGTTTTGGAGCCGCAATAGCTAGCCTGGCCTACCTGTAGCTGGTGTGGGGGCAAGTTAGCTTATCATTTAGCATTCCCTCTGCTGATCCAGAGACGGGATGTCGACGTGATGCAATTTCAAATGAGCGAACAAGTTTGATGGACTTGGAAAAGCATATCGCGAGCCAGATTTGTTTGTGAAGCTCTTTTGAACTTGCTGCTAACAATTTGACTTGTCTTTTCTTAATGTTCTCATTTTGTCTTTGCAGGCAAACAGCTACACTGTTTCCTCGGTAACGGCTCCCTCTTGGCTCCATCGATTCATCATTGGCAAGAAGGGGCAGAACTTGGCCAAAATTACCCAACAAATGCCCAAGGTGGGTCGAATGGAATTGATTATTCATGTTGAAATACTACTTTTTTTGTTTTTCTCCAAATGTCTGCGTACCTCATGCAGGTGCACATTGAGTTCACGGAGGGAGAAGACAAGATCACCCTGGAGGGTCCCACCAAAGATGTGCAGATGGTGCACAGCCAGATTGAAGCCATTGTTGCAGACCTAGTGAGTACTGACTTCAGTCCAGTCTGGTGCCCTAATGTGGTTGTCTACATGGCACGTTTGCTTTTCCTTAACAGATAAGTCGCATGGACTACACCGAGATCAGCGTGGATCCCAAATTCCACAGACATCTGATTGGGAAGGCTGGCGCCAACAGTAAGAAGAAGAATCACCTTTTTATTGTCCTGAACACGCATGCACACGAAATGCGTTCTCTGCATTGAACCCATCACAGTGAACACATGCACATGTTAGTGGAACACACTGGAGCAGGGGGCAGCTGAAGCGCCCGGGGAGCATTTCGGGGTATCGGTGTCTTGCTCAAGGACACCGCAGCCGTGAGTCCGGGGGATGTTGGGAGATGGTCCAGTCGGGGTCTTGAACCTAGGTCCCCCGCGGTGGCAGGCGATGATCTTAACCATTGGGCCACGGCTGTACTTGTGCAATAATCTGCCTGGTGGCCTTCCGTTTAACCAGGTTTTTATTTCATTTTTTGAAGTCAACCGCATCAAGGAGCTACACAAAGTCACCGTCCGTATCCCCCCTGACCACGAGAAGAGTACCCTGATCCGCATCGAGGGGGACCCCCAGGGTGTACAGGAGGCCAAGAAGGAGCTGTTGGAGCTTGCGTCACGCATGGTCTGTGCACTTACACATCCTTTTGAGAAACAGCTGCGGCGTTGTTACTCAATCCACCACGCCCACCTCCTTGCAGGAGAACGAGCGTACAAAGGATCTGATCATCGAACAGCGTTTTCACAGAGCCATCATCGGCCAAAAGGGAGAGAAGATAAAAGAAGTGCGCGACAAATTCCCAGAGGTGAGCTGGAAAATCCTTTTTACCTCAGTGCAACAATTGGAAAGGGTTACTTATGGAAAAGTAAAGCTTAATTACTTTTTTAGACTCTTATTTTGGGTCTCAGGAGTACCTGCCCACAGTCATCGAATTGCATCTGTCTGTTCAGTTTGACATATGCCTGCCTAGTGTTGCCACAATGGCAAAATTCTGACTTTGATACTATACCTGCATAAATGAGCTCGATCGATGGCAAAAACCTAACACTTTAGTAAAAGCAGTCGAATCATGTTTGACAAACATGGAACTTCAAATTCGATATTGAGTAGTCCATCTTAAACAGTTGAACTCATTTTTTTTTTTTTTACATACAAATCCATGAAATGTGTGCGTATCTGCTTTTATTTTGCTTTGTTATAGTACGCTGTCTGCAGCCGGGTTGGCATTGCAAATGAGTATGTTTTCAATTGCCTTGCCTGGATAAAGGTTAAATAAATAAAATGAAAACACCCTGGCAGGATTTACATTCAAGAATACATAGGTGATCACGAGAAAAAAAAACATTTGTCGTCATTCGAATTAAGCTAAAAGGCATTTCAGAATAACACAATCATTTAACAAAGCATAGCTTTGGGTTTATGTCACAGATAAGGCAGGACTTCTGGCTAAAAATGTTGGCCAGCCCAATTTTATTTCCCAGTTGTCACAGTCACTACAGCATTCTGTTATTTGGCCTTTTTATCAGGTTTGCAATAGAATTTGGACTGGAAATGCCCAGTGTTCCCTTTTTCAAGCTAACTCATTGCTGATTTTGTACTGTTGTGTAAAGTATCCTACAGTCTACCGTAGCCTTGTTGTCTTCCTTTCGTTCCATACAAATACTGTACCTATTTTACAAGACTGATGAAGGAGACTTTTTTTTTTTTTTTTTTTTTTCTTTCTTGCAATGCAACTGCTGACTCCTACTACACCAGTTGCCTTTATGTGCAAGCCGAAAGCTAATCAAGAGCTGCAGTGTTGTTGGAAGCGTAGATGAGCAGGCACATGAACACACTTTTTAACATTATATGGGAGCAGTTACGGGCATAAACCAATGTGCTGCTATCATACTGTTGTAACAATTAGCCGGCAACAGTGTTCCTCCCAACGTTTGTGCTTAGTTGTCGCCGCGGTAACGCCAAGTCATACTCGGGTTGGCACATGACTGAGTAGACGGTTAGCGGGGAGAGACACCTGAGGACACCTGTGAACTGTTTTCATTTGTATAAAAATGTCTCCTTTTTATCATGTATCCAAATTTTTAGGTCATCATCAACTTCCCTGACCCCGCCCAGAAAAGTGATATTGTTCAGCTGAGGGGCCCGCGAACTGAGGTGGAAAAGTGTTCCAAGTTCATGCAGAAGATTGTAGCTGAAATGGTAAGGCTCGGAAACCCTTTGGCTCGCGGGCAAGTATTTGATTGTCATGTTAAACACTAACCTTGAGCGCGTCTACCAGATGGAGAACAGCTTTTCCGTCTCCGTCCCAATCTTTAAGCAGTTCCACAGGAACATCATCGGAAAAGGGGGATCAAACATCAAAAAGGTAAGGTGTTTAAGACCTCTTGACTGTAGCGCTCGTTAACCTGCTGGTACCCCGGTGTACTTAAATTATCAGCAACACAAACTATTAAACAATGATAAAAGGTCAGACAAATTATAGGAAAATACAATGGACAAAAACCAATTTAAAGGGAAAGACACAAGAGTTTAGGTCTTTGTATATCTACTACTCGACTCATAATAGACTATTAATTATCGATGAGTAAAATGAAACGGTAATACTGTTTGCATGTATAAGAGTCTGCTTTGACTTTCTTGTTAGATTCGTGAGGAAACCAACACTAAAATCGACCTGCCTGCCGAGAATAACAACTCTGAGATGATCATCATCACTGGGAAGAAGGCCAACTGCGAGGCTGCACGAGTCCGCATTTTGGCCATTCAAAAGGAACTGGTAAGACGCGTACGCTCACTAGGGATGCGACGGTACAGTTTTGGTACGCCCTGCATGGGACAATACACCCTTACAGAGCTTTTTGTCAGATTTGCGATGAAGCTTTAAACATTCACTGCGTCAAATATCCATGTTAACTGGGAAGGCTGGCAGTGAATGAGTTTGTCATAATCGGGTTAGAAGTACCTGCTCTCCTTCCACTTTGATGGTCAAAGTTTTACATTCTATTTACGATTTTACTGTTTTTCTAAGTACAATGTTATAGAAGAAGAAGAATCATCTTTTATTGTCATGAACATGCATGCATGCACACGAAATTTGTTCTCTGCATTGAACCCATCACAGTGAACCCATACACATGTTAGTGGAACACACTGGAGCAGGGGGCAGCTGAAGCGCCCGGGGAGCATTTCGGGGTATCGGTGTCTTGCTCAAGGACACCACAGCCGTGAGTCCGGGGGATGTTGGCGGATGGTCCAGTCGGGGTTTTGAACCTAGGTCCCCCGCGATGGCAGGCGATGATCTTAACCATTGGGCCACGGCTGGCTAAACCCTAGAATGCTATTACCGTATTTAATAAATAAATAAAGTTGAGTGTTTGGAATTGTCTGGTCACGCGACAAATGAAACTAACCGCTGTATACCCTGCCCTTAATTCAACGTCTCTTCACAAGGCAAACATCACTGAGCTGGAGGTGTCCATTCCCTCCAAACTGCACAATTCCTTGATCGGCTCCAAGGGCCGCTTCGTGCGCTCCATCATGGAGGAGTGCGGCGGTGTGCACATCCACTTCCCCAGCGAAGGCTCTGGTATCGACAAGGTCACCATCCGGGGCCCCGCGGAGGAGGTGGAGAAGGCCAAGCAGCAGCTTCTGGCCCTGGCCGAGGAAAAGGTACTCTATGGGCATGTCTGTGCAAATGGAGAGATTACATGTAATAGGAAATAATATCAAGGGACTGAATTAATTCCAAGCTCCAACTGTCACAATTATGAACCTTTTAACTCTAAGCAGCAAGCGGCGCCGTGGTTATTTTGTACACTGTGCTCCAAGTAACTGTGAACAATTTCACATTTACATTCGGTACAAGTGGGACGGCTGCTCCCATGTTTTTCCACGGACCTTGTATCAGTTCTATACAATCTCTCAAAGAAGCCCCTGAATTTGTAGTCTTTTTCTCTTTTTATAAATTTCCCGATGCGTCGTCCCACCAGCAAACGAAGAGCCACACGGCCGAGCTTCGCGCCAAGCCAGAGTACCACAAGTTCCTCATCGGCAAAGGCGGCGGCAACATCCGCAAGGTGCGCGACAGCACCGGAGCCAGGATCATCTTCCCCACGGCCGAAGACAAAGACCAGGAGCTCATCACGGTCATCGGCACCGAGGAGGCCGTGCGCGATGCCCAGAAGGAGTTGGAGGAGCTCATCAAGAGCTTGGTACGGCAATACCACGACACTTGAATGGCTGTTTGACTCGGGCTTGTCAATGAATCACTTTTATCTGTTCATTAAAGTTCATTTGTCAGAATGTTTTTTTGGTGTAACATTGTAGCTGCCAAGAGACTGAAGCTAGTTTACACAAGATTCGTGCATTAAGAAGTTTCGAGGTCAAATTAAGTTGACCTTTAAAGGTTATAGTGCGTTTTGGCTTCATCTTGAAATTTCACCCCAAAGCCAAATCCAACTTTTTGTGCGTAGTGTATGGACCAGCATTGACTTCCCATTTTATGATTGAGACTCATGTTTACATGCATATAGCTTGATGTTGGTTTTTTTTTATTCCAAGAAAATATTTCCATTTCTGTGGAAAAGGGGGGGGGAATGGAAATAAGGGGGGGGAATCAAAGTCATTTGTGGGGGGGGGGGGGGGGGGGGGGGGGAATATTCTTCATATTTGCAGGGGAAAAAAAACGTAATTACAAGTACATACAGCCCAGCACTATGTTTAACACACATGCACTCTGTTTACAGGACAACGTCATCGAGGACACCATGAGCGTGGACCCCAAGCACCACCGCTACTTTGTGTCCCGTCGCGGCCAAGTTCTGCGCGACCTCGCCGACGAGTACGGTGGCGTGATGGTGAGCTTCCCCCGCACTGGCACGCAGAGCGACAAAGTCACCCTCAAAGGAGCCAAAGAGTGTGTGGAGGCGGCCAAAAAGCGCATGCAGGAGATTGTCGAGGACCTGGTGAGCACAGCGTGTTTTCGCCCTCGGTGACAAAACCACTTAATCTCTCCTTGTTACCTCCCACCCCACAGGATGCTCAAGTGATCATCGAATGCACCATTGCTCAGAAGTTCCATCGTTCTATCATGGGCCCCAAGGGCTCCCGAATCCAGCAGATCACCAGAGATCACAACGTGCACATCAAGTTCCCTGATCGCGAGGACCCTCAAGGTAACAAAATAACTAAGATGACCTCTCACAAGGTTCCTATGGGTGTTTCAAATTGGAGAAGTGCTATTTCACTCCAAATAGCTTCCATGGTATAATAGGTTGTTTGTTTGAAGTCATTCACATCGTCAGATGATTTACAGCTGTATCCGAATTTCTATGGACCCGTTTCACACCTGTATGATGTTTTTGAGATGCGATAAATCTCCAAAGATTTTTTTTTTTTTTTAAACAAATGTCCCTTTCAATTACTTGGAAGAAAACAAACTCATTTTTTTACAAGAAATGTATCTTTTTTTATTTAATTTTTTTCCTGAGCTTGTTTAATTACAAGCACATATCTCCATGTTTCTTCTTTTTTTTTTTTTTTGCATGTATCTCTGTGTTTAAAAATAAATTAGTCACTTAAATCTTTTTTTTTTTTTTTTTTTTTTTTATTATTCAGATAAAAACAGATTTGCTTTTTATTGGCCACATGCTTTTTGTCACTTAACTAAATGTAATGAATTCCCCAAAAACGCATTTTAAAAGAAGCCACAAATTTTGGACATCCACGCTCTTCATAAAAATGAAATCGGCAGCCTGATTTATTGTTTAATCATATATTCTCTCACCAATGACTCGTGTTCTCTTTTTGACAAAACTCCCAATTTCGCCAAAGCTGCTTTTCCTTGACCTGTGACAATGTGTAGCTTCACACAGTTAAGTGGCAGAAAGGGCTCGAATGGAATCTTTGAAAAGATGTATGACTGTTGTGCTGTCTTCTTCCCCTGCGTCAGCTGTGGAGCCAATTCAGGAGAACGGCGAGGCCAACGGTGAGATCAAGGAGCCCGTTGATCCAAACGCGCCGAAGAAGTGTGACGTGATTGTGATCTCCGGCCGCAAGGAGCGATGCGAGGCTGCTGTGGAAGCACTGAAGGTTTCAATCTAAAACGGACAAACCTTACTGGGTTTTGTTTTTACTAACTCGTCGGCGGCTCTTAGGCTTTGGTTCCTGTCACAATCGAGGTGGAAGTGCCTTTTGAGCTTCATCGTTACATCATCGGGCAGAAAGGAAGTGGAATTCGCAAGATGATGGACGAATTTGAGGTTCGTGACGGAGTGTAAGGTCGCTCTGCTAGAATTGACATCTTGAGCTCTAAGCTTGTATCTACATAGAATCTTTGTCCAAAAAGACGGTTTGACGCAGCCTTCCTCGAGATTTTGTCCACCAAATTAGAATCTTGGATAGCATATACAGCGAGAAGACGGTGTGAGATTTCGATGTCACTATCCAGGGCTGCAATTAACAATTTGAATAATCTTTTTATTTTCGATGAATCATGAATGAATCTGATTACAAATGTAAGTTTCCATCTCTTTCTGCAAAAGTCGGACATTATTTCGAATTGACAGTGCAGAAAATGCACAAAACATAAATTGATTATGATTCAATTACCGGTCAAGTCCGTAACAGGCAAACATTTGAATAACCCTTTTCCTAAAAAAAAAAAAGCAGTTGTTTGCAAATGTCTTATTTTGACTAAACACAAAGATAATCAGTCAAAATAATTAAACCCCCTTCAGCTACTGCCAGTCTCATCAAGTATTTTTTTTTTATTTTTACAAGCACAAACGATTCATGTCTTTTTAAATTTGCTGCATCTTTATAAAGAACTACTTTAGTTTTTTTAGATTGGAAGGTATTTATTTACCCCAAGGATGTTCTCCTTTCAATAACATTTCACATATTGATGTGAATGGACTACATTACTACCTCCGCAATATCTGATTTAAAGGAATGTGTATTCAATGTCTCTGATCACAGTGACGACAAATCTCACACCCAACCTTCTCTGGGAGTGAGGCGCTGTTCTAAGGTGTCCTTCTCCCTCCCTCCCTCCCTCCCTCCCTTCAGGTAAATATTCAAGTGCCTGCTCCTGAACAGCAGTCCGATAAAATCGCCGTCACCGGCTTGGCCGACCACCTGGAGCGCGCCAAAGAAGGATTGTTGGAGCGCGTCAAGGAGCTGCAGGTCGAGCAGGAGGATCGGGTCGGTGTCCTGACGCTCGAGACGCTCGCCGGTGCTTCAAACGTATGAGAAACGTGTAACTCCTCGTTTCCCCGTGCAGGCGCTCAGGAGCTTCAAACTGACCATCACTGTGGACCCCAAATATCACCCCAAGATCATCGGTCGCAAGGGTGCCATTATTACCAACATTCGCACAGAGCACGATGTTAACATCCAGTTCCCAGAAAAGAATGACGAAAACCAGGTACTTTATCGTCTCAGGCTGAATAAATCTCAGTTTGTGGGTTGAAGTCGGGTTTAACAATTCAGGCCCCGAAGCCGGTTCACCTTGGCAACATGAAATATTTGGAAGGCGTGACTTATCCCGCAAAGTCTCAAGAAGCCATGCCCAGAAAGACGGAGGAGAGCGTGTCATTTGACGTTCATGCGGCCGTTTCGGACAACCGAGTGCGCCTCAAAGAGCGACTTTTTAGCGAGATTTGATCACATCGTTACCAAATTTGAACCCCGCATACTACATACGACAGTAGCGATGAAATGCTGCGATATTTTCATGCGTGTATCGTCTTGAGTGAGTGAGTAAGGATGACTTAGCAGTATTATCACATTTTTAAAACATTAGGTTCACTTCAATTTAACTTTCGCTATATTCTTTTCTTTTCTTTTTGTATTTTGTCATGCCTTTTTAAATTTATAGCTATAGAATTATATTAGAAGATAATGGAAAAAATATTGCACAGAATAAAAAATACTGCCAATAATATAAAAAAATACAGAATTGGAACGTGGTCAGAAAAATATAAAATATTCAGTGAAAAATAGAAACAAATTGCAATATAATGAAAAATGTGTAACATTAGAGGGGGAAAAAAACATTAAAATAAGATGTTGCTTATCTTCGATTGCAGTCTGCAATGTTTTAGAATCTTGGTACCGTAACAGAGGTCGGACACCTTCGTTTTGCGTTTTCTGCAGTTTATTTGCTGTTGCCGGCGACGACTCTGACGCTAAATGCAATAGTCCATCTATGTTGTTTATACAATTCGAAACTGAAATGCTATCTAAAATATAATCTTGGTTTGTCGCGAAACCATTCCGTCCCGACGAGATAATGCAGATAATTGCAGGCGTCAATGTTCTCTCCACAGGACCAGATTACCATTACAGGGTATGAGCACAAAGCCATAGCTGCAGGCAATGCCATCCAGGCCATCGTGGAGGAGTTGGAGGAGATGATCTCGGAGGACATCACTTTGGACAGCAGGGTCCACGCGCGCATCATCGGCGCCCGCGGCAAGGGCATCCGCCGCATCATGGATGAGTTCAAGGTGTGTGGGGAGTGGGCCTTGTTTTTTTGTGACTCGCTCACTCGATGCTATTTTCCTTCGTATAAACCACATTTTGAGATGGACTGTGTTGAACTCGTATCTCAAGGCACCACTGTACATTTCCACTAACTTCCATTTAGTGACTGGCCTTGTCCTTTCCAGGTTGATCTCAGGTTTCCTCAGAGCGGAGCCGCTAACCCCAACACGGTGACAGTGACTGGTCGACCCGAGCTGGTGGACGAAGCCATCGACCACCTCCTTAACCTCGAAGAAGAATACGTAAGCGTCCCCCGCGATTCTCTTTTCTGGTGTGGCAGTGGATATGAACGCAGCTTGGCTTTCAGATGGCAGACATGGTAGAGAACGAGTCAAAAATGGCGTACATGAGGCCCTCGGGGGGCAACCACGCGCCCGCCGACGAGCATCGTGGGCCCTCCAAAGGCTTTGTGGTGAGGGAGGCTCCGTGGACCACTGACAACGAGAAGGTGAGACTTTCACTTCCTCTGCTCGCTTGTTAGTTAAAAGGTCCCGTTCAGGAACATTTTGTGAAATAAGTGATTTGAACAAAGCATCCAAAAGTGTTGGCAGAGGGGGAAAATCATCAATTTGTATTGATGAACCAAATTTTGTCAAGTTTTGACATGATTATGACGGTAACGTTTTGAGCGGACGTGAATACAAGTCCATTTATTTCCTTACTCATCCATAATATAGATTCTTTCAGCACTTGAGAAAATAGTTTTCAGAGGGCAAATTCCTGCCCAATTTCTACATTGAAAGTAAAATATTCTAGTTTCGAGAGATGGTGAATTTGCGTTTTTTGGTAACTGTAAGCTATCATCCTAATGAAATATTTCACTGCGTGTGTGTGTGTGTGTGTAGAGCAGTGATTTCCAACCTTTATGGAGCCAAGGCACATATTTCACGGCACACCACCAAACAAAAATGTCCCAAAACGTGGATACGTTGACTGTATGGACTTCCTGCCATCTAATAGAAGAGCATTTATTTGTTCTGTCAGTCACTATGACTCACTGGCACCTAACTCAATTAAGCTTTTGACACTGTTCCAATTTATTGATATACCTGTATGCTAATACTTTTGCTCTTGAGTGTCATTTAGTTTGACTCATTTTACCAGTGATGATGTTTTTTTTTTTTTTCTTTCTAACAAAAGGCTCCTGACATGAGCAGCTCTGAGGACTTCCCCAGCTTCGGGGCCCCGGTGTCCTCCGCCAAGGCCTCACCCTGGGGACCCAAACGCTTTTAAAGGAGAACATCTTCAAACAGACACAATCTCCCCTCCCGTCCTCACCCCGAAACCTTCCCCCCCCCCCTCCTGGACTGACTGCTGACCCCTTAAAAGTCCTTCAGTTGTCACTCACCTGTCAATGCTTTAAAAAAAAAAAAAAAAAGAGAGAGAGAGAGAGGAAAAAACAAATGTGACAATTTGTTTGTCTTTTTTTTTTTTTTTTTTTTTTTTGTAGAGCTGCCCTTTTGCCTTGGCAGGTTTTGGAAGGAGGGGGTCAGCTCTATTAGTGCTCTCCGTGCATTTGCGTTGAAGTAATTGTCATCTGTGCGTCCATTTGCTCGTGACACCTCGTCGCCTTATCGTTCACTTTGACGCAAAACTGCCAGATGCTTGGAGATGATGCAACTTCCTTTAAAAACAACACTAGTACCACACCTCTGGCTCATCAAACCTCACACTTAAAAAAAACAAAAAAAAACCACACAAATAAATAAATAAATAAAAAAAAAGACAGAGAAACAAGAGAAAAACAAGCTTAAAAATATCATGTCAACTGTCATCTCGTTTGGGGGTCAGTGTCCGGTCCCATTTGTCTTCCAGTTGCTAGGCAGAGTTTCTGTTCAACAGCAATTAATTTTTTTTATTTTATTTTTTTTTTAATTTTTTTTTTTTTTTTAAATACATCAGCCTTAAAGACTAGGAGGTTGCAAGCCAGACCGGAGGTGACGTCTGCTGGCATCTTTTATTTCCCCCCCCCCGGGGAGTGAAAGTTGACCGCACCGTGCGTCGTCCCGCCTGCGTTTACGAGGCCTCCTAGCTTCCGTGGAAAGTTATGCAATTGAGGTGTGAAAGGTTACGGATGACACTGGAAAAGAAATTGTCCAAAAAATGTCAATAAAAATTGAAAATCTTGGTGTATTAGTCTGTCTTAATTTCATTACATATTTTGGGGGCAGCAGTTATGCCAAAGGTGACAGTGTCAGCTTCAGCAATATTAAAACCGAAACTAACTTAAGCTGGATGTTCTGGCGTAATGGAGCTGCATATATATATTATTATTACTACCATGTGTACTTCTAAAATGACATAGGGATTAAAAGGTTGCCTATCTTTGAGGGGGAAGAAATTAGTTTATGATGATAAATATTTTGTAAAGAAAAAAAAGTTGTGATGTTACGATAAGCACGTACTTAAATGATACAATTTATTGCAAATTATTTTGCAGACCCTCCTTTTAGTGGTACGCGATAGAATAACTGCCAAGTACAGTTCAGTTGTATTTAACTTTGAAGTGCAGTACAGTTGCATCTTTATGAGGTCTTTGTTTTTTCTACATTAATTTAAGTCATGTTTTGATTTAACGTTTTAGTGTACAATACGTTCTAAATGGCTCATTTCTGATTTACAGTTTTTTATTTTCCTATATCAAAGCGCAGTGTTAATGTTTAAACTACATATTGTTCACAGTGGCTTACAGTCATTAGATTTTCTATTTTTTTTTTCGGAATAAAACCTCGTTTTTGATGAACATTCAAGCCTACTACTATTTCATTATGGTGGTACTTGGGGAGGTAAGTATATTTTGAGGTGATACTTACAGTACTTGCTATGGAAAGTTACAGAACCACTGAAGAAAACCGGGCTTATTATTGAGATACCTAAATAAATTGTGCAACAGAAGTCTGCAGATGACTATAAGTGTGGTTTATTGTTCACAAATTTGTAGTGGAACTGTGTGAGGCTTCAGGCTGTTTTGTATGTCCAAATTGCATTTTGCAGCTAATAAATCATATTTATAGTCATCTTCAGGCTTCTGTTGCACAATTTATTTCGGCATGTCGTCTCGATAAATTAGAATAAATATACGTGAGTATGTGAGTCCCGTACTGCGTTAGAAGAAAATAGGGCTCGTTAAAAGAATGTAGTGAGCCTGAGCCACACGTCTCCGCCTGTAGGTGGCGGTGATGCAACCAAACGCAATTAAACCAAAGAAGTAGTAAAACAAATGGTGGCTAGTTAGCGGCACTGCGCTAAGCGAAAACCCACCATGGAAGCTCTCTCTCCTTGAATGTATTCATTAACATAGGTCTGTCGTTTTCTAGTGAAAGGCTTTCACAGATGCCTGAAGAGATACATCATCTAAGTGGACTTTGGAGTTGTTGAGCGTTATTTAGCGTGTTAGCTGCACGTCGCTAACCAGAGAGCTAATGGGTGAACGTGCTCAGAGATTCGACGAAGCGGTGATTAAACGTGGAAACGTCGAGGAGTTATTTCGACTGCTCGACGGAACGACAGCGGGAAACAAACAGGAAACGCAAATCGGATTGGCACAAAACTAAGCAGGTTTGTGTCGTTGTTTTCAGCGTTTAAAACTGCTGGTTTCTTGATCGAACACTCGTTATGGTGTGTTGAGGACTGCTTCGTTATCTTCATTGTCGTTGTACCAGCAATAAAGTTGTTTAATAAAGTAAAAGGTTTATTAACTGTACAAGTCCCAAGTTTAAATGGGCCGCCATTTTGGGTGCAATCAATCACATTCAAGGTCTCGCGAGACCCTGAGCAATTCAATTGAAATGCATTTAGTCCGGGGATACGAGTCGATCCCTGTCGCAAGGAGAGGAAAGCTTGTAGTAATTGCAGAAAGATGCCACAAGATGGCAGCAAAGCACTTTTTTTCTAATACACAAGGCTCTGGCCTGACTAATGAAGCTCCTCCCCTCACGTCAGCATAATTACTTGGCAGCAAGATGGCGCCTAATCAAGATTTTTACATTGGACGTTGCTTTGGCCGTAGCACAAAATAAATAGCTCTCGTGTAAATTGTTGTAACACAGCAATGTGGATGCTAGTTTCGTTAGCCCGTCTATGGCGCTTACCTTTTTTTTGGTGTTCGCATTAAACTAGCGGACTTTCAAACAGAAAGGTTATGTGATTGGTTTAAATACACCAGTAATTCTCTTTGTTTTATATTTAGTTTGGCGGTACACTTGAATGGGGAGTGGCAATAAACAGCTTGAAGCCAATTTTTGGAAGAATTCTTCACAATTTACCAAACGTCGTCTTGCTGTGAAGTGAGTTGAGTTCTCTGCCACCGTCTAGCGCTCATATCTGGAATATTTGCTCACAAGTCGATGTGCACAGTTTTGCCTCAGTGGTAACACGAAGTTGTCCTCCTCGTGTGCAGAAATGTCATTCAGTCGTGGAAAGCGGTGGTGGGGGAAAATGTTACTCGTAAGTCGGGGTGGAACATTTCTGCAAAGTTTTGGGTGGAATTAAAGATGGAAAACTGGGGAGATGTTCCAAATTGGAAACTTTCTCGTGAGAAATATGGGAATTGAGGGTCATTTGATGGAAAGCTGGATATCAAATAAATGCTCCAACGGCTTTGTGAGCTACAGTCGAATATTTTGAGAACCGAGTATTCTACAGAGTATCTGTTGGATTTATCTTACCCAACATTATAAAAAATAGACACAAAAGGAATGAAGACGCTGGTTTCTTTTTCTCATGAGGAGGGCGTATGGGAGATTGTTCAGATCACAGCCTCTCAACACGCTCTAACCAATCTCTCCCGTCGCTCCTGCATTTATTTGAAAATAGGAGGGTTTTTCCCAGACATAATGTTCTAAACAATAAGACACAACACAAAACATTGGACCAACACCTGTCACGTCCCCGACCACATCCGATCACGTCCTTGGTCCAGGCGCCCTTCCATCGGATGATGCTGAGTCATCTTTTCGAAGGCGAGACATCTAAAATCGTCCATAATACTAATGCAAGCTAAGCAAATAAATGATAACTTCTAGAATATATTTAACAGTATCCCATCGATTAATCGGATCAAAAATGATTTTGCATCACTTTATTTTGTATGCGCTGGTAGGGTATCGGTACATGGCGCTTCCTTTCGTGCTGACGGCGTGTTGTTCGATCCCCGGCCAGTGTCCGAATACCCAGCTACTGCTGGTCCAAAGCTTGGATAAGAATTGAGTGGGCTGCGTCAGAACGGGCAAAATCATGCAACAAACTGTGACTTGCAACAAACAAAGTTACCAACACACAGTACAATAACAAAGTGCGTTTGAAGTGCAGGTGTTGTTTTTTGTCCATGTGAGTCACTGTCCTCAAGTTCTACATTGCAGTATCTGTGACTTTGAGTGAGTGTGTGTGTGGCTTCAAAAGGTGGGGGCAGGCCCGGTGAGTGATGTGGGCGTCAGCGAATTAGAGTGTTGTGGGTTGGAGACCTGCTGTTAACTGGCCAGCAGTTAGCCAATGTTAATGAAGTTATTCGATGAATCGTTTCAGCCCTAGTTATCCGTTTATTCATTTGTACTTTGAAGGTGTACGCCCGGAAGTGTCAGTGTTGAACGCTGACACGCTGCTGTGCTTTCCCCGCGTCATGCAGACATGCAGCAGGTGTTGGTGGGGAGTCAAGACGAGGTTCCGTCTGAGCAGCAGGACTGCGGCTCCAGTTTGAAGCGGGAGGAGCCGGCGGAGCCCTCCAACGTTAAAGAGGAAGAGGAGGACGGGTGGGGCGGTCAGCATAAGGAGCACCTTGGAGGTCCGGAGGCGGCCGACGTCATCACGTTCACATGGACCGGTGTGCACGTGAAGAGTGACGAGGATGAAGGTCTATCCTCTCAGCTTCAACACAGTCAAAGCGAGGAGAACAACGGGAGCGCCGCAAGTCAACACATCCCAGCAGAACCTGACGGAGAATCTCTGAAGACGAATAAAAACTCTCGAGCTGAAAAACCCAGTGACGGCAAACGCTTGCGCTGCTCTCAATGTGGCCGAACGTTTGCCTACAAAAGCGCTTTGAAAACACACATGATCACGCACAGCGGAGAGAAACCTTTTGCTTGCTCGGTCTGCGGTAAAAGGTTCTCCTTCAAGCAGAACATGAGCAGACACGTGTCAATTCATACCGGGGAGAAACCCTTTTCTTGTTCGGTTTGTGAAAAGAGATTCTTCAACAAGTTTGAACTGAGAAGACACTTGAGCACACACAGCGCTGAGAAACATTTGACATGTTCGCTCTGTCCGCAAACATTTCCGTGTCGATCGCATCTCAGAATGCACATGAGAACGCACACTGGGAAGAAACCTTTGGCCTCTGGCAGCTCAAGTCAAAACCTGACAACCGAAGCCAATAAAGATCACTGTGAAGATCTACGCTCCAAACCAGACGACGACACGTCACACCCTTCCCACGCTAATCGCAGTGAGTACACCAAAGACTCTTCGGCGACTACAAAGAAGCCGAAAGGGGACATGACGCATGACGACGATTACGATCCCTTTTACTGCTCCGTATGTGGGAAAGAATTTGCCTATAAAAGTCTTTTGAAAACGCACATGATAACGCACAGCGGAGAGAAACCTTTCACCTGCTCGGTTTGCGACAAAAGATTCTCCGCCAAGCGCAGTATGACGAGACACATGGCGATGCACACAGACGAAAAACGCTTCTCCTGTTCCGTTTGTCACACGTGTTTCCCCGATAAGTTAGAAATGAAAAAACACACGAGCACGCACACGGCCGAGAAACGTTTTCTATGTTCGGTTTGCGCCAAGAGCTTCTCTCATAGGTCCTATCTCAGGCAACACATGAAAAGACACACCGCGGAGAAACCGTTTACGTGTTCCGTTTGCGGTCGAGGTTTCTCTCATCGGTCGTATCTCAAAATACACATGGTGACACACACCGGGGAGAAAGCTTTTACTTGTTCAGTTTGTTCAAAAAGTTTCTCCCATAGATCGTACTTGGGCGTTCACATGAGAACGCACACTGGGGAGAAACCCTTTCCGTGTCCGGTTTGCGCTAAAAGTTTCTCACAAAGCTCGTGTCTCAGACAACACATGGTAACGCACACTGGGGAGAAACCTTTTCATTGTAAACTCTGTGCGAAATGTTACTCTCATAGGTCACATCTCAAACAACACATGATCACGCACAGCGGGGAGAAACCTTTTACTTGTCCGGTTTGTGCAAAAAGTTTGTCGAGTAGCGCTTATCTCAGAAAACACTTGCAAAAGCACACTGCGAAGGATCCTTTGTCCTCGCGCACTTTGACAACACAAGCCGACGACAACTTGGCTCCGCAATGGGATTTGGACGACGTGATGTCGGACTCTTCTGACGTCGGTCACGTTGACGACACCGGAGAACCTTTAGCGACTAATAAGAACTCTCACCTTTAAATGTTCTTAATGTCGGGAAACGTTTGTCCGAAACGGACATTTGAACGTACAGTCAACCTGCGTTTATCACGGGGGGGGGGGGGTTATATTCCATACCAACTCACAACAGGTGAAAACCCATGATAGAGAGACACCATTTCAAAAACATTTCACATTTCAACAATTCCATGAATTTGTTCCAGCACCCTCAAAAACTGCTATTCTTTTGTTTGTTCCAAATTTAAAAAGCACTGGAATGTATGACAAAAAAAAACCAAAAGAGAACGTTAAGAAATAAGCTCGTTTTCAGACGTGTCATGAACATAAGTAAGTCATGTAGTCTCCGTGTGCTAGATGTGTGCCTTTTAGGGGTGTGGCCTATTGAGTGACATCAGGAGCTGGAGTTCAGTGTGAGCCTCTAGGTGTGAGTTGTGGCCTACAGAAGCTCCTGGCGCGTAAGCTTGTTTTGTGTTTATGTGGTAAAATAATGAAGAAGAAGAATTGAATTTGGTATCGCTTAAGCGGAGCAACTGGTTGTGCCGAGTGTTGCTTTGGGTCATGCATCTTACAAGTCATCACTATTCACTGCCTTGACACGCGTACGATGATCCACTGAAAAAAGAACATGAACTGCCGATTGTGTTGCGGCGATGACAAGTGCAGTAAATGAAGCTGCGGGACTTTGAAACAAGTGAGAAACTGCGACGGAAATGCTCAATATGGAGCAGCGTATAATGCGCTTTAATGTCCTCTGAGACGTTAAAGTGAAGAAGTAACTGAAGCTTCTTTCTAATAAATAGCTTTTTTTTTTTTTCATGAAAACTGGAGAAGTGTAACTATTGTTGACGTACAATAAAAATACTTGTTTGAACTATTACCTTCCTCTTTTTATTTCTTTGCTAGTATTGCATGTAAATGACGGCATTTGCCAATGGTGCACCGAGCTGCAAATTTTTTGGGGGAAAAAACAATGGTGATTAAACGACTTATTACTATTTAGTAGTAATATGGAGCAATACTTTCTCATAGATCAAATGATCTTTAATGCAAGTTCCAAAAAGCTTTTGCTTGTGCATTGAAGTTATTTATGCTTTGATCATCGTTCACATCTTGCTGTCAATTTGAGGGCAGCTGGGTAAAAGTTCAAAGATGAATCGGTTGACGTGAGACCAGCATTATCAGACAGCTCTAAAAACAATTCCAGTGATCTACCGGTAAGTATCATTTTCCTGTGATAGCTATTAAGAGAGTGAAACATTTGTATGCAGCATTCCCTCGCTATGCCGCGGTTCACCTATCGCCGAGTCGGTGTATTGCAAAATCATCACATCATTTGCCATATAGCGACATTTTGAGTGCTGTCATTTTTTTGGGTGCTAAAATAAACGCTTCCTAGCCTACAATAGAATTATTAAGATACGTTTGTCAAAACCAAAAAAAGGTCCGCATGCATCGGGCCCCTCATGCTTGAAAGGCGGCAGTGCGCAACATCCGTCAGTTCTTAGACGTGAGTCATGAGACTACTTCAACAGTGATCTAACGTTAGCCAGTGCGATATTCGGCCTTGACTCGGGTGGCAAAACATGAGCAGCACCTTTACAATCAACATAGAAGTGCAGCTCAATACATGGTAGAAATCTTCATTGATTTTATTAGGAAATAAGAATTCTGACGTCATTTCAAAACGAAAGAAACAAAAAATTGTGAGTGTTGAAATTCTCATTTCTTGGTGGGAAATGTTGGATTTCCATCTGCTTCGATATAATCCGATTTGGGGGAAAAAAAAAACCATCTGCATAATTTCAATAATGAAATTCACTCTCAATGGAAGTACTGAAATGAAATCCTAATTCTAATAATAATAATCTAAGACTAATTTGGGCAGATTTATACAAACTACAAATACTTACGAGGGGCGCAAATGAACTTGAAGGCGCGGCCATGGCTAAGCTAACGAGCGAGCGAGCTAGCTAACTGACGGCCAATTTGAGCTAAAAAGGAAAAGACCTTTTTTTTTTAACCTTCCGAGACCATCACGATGCGGCGAGTCTCCTCGGAAGGCGCCTCGGGATGTGGCCGCCATTTTGCCGGCCGCAATGTTAACAAACAAGAGTCAAAGCGATGTTAGGTTGGGGACAAAAAGACAAATCTATTCAATGACACTCTGTTAATGTCCTCTTATGGGTGGTCGTTTTTTCCAAACAGAAACCAAATGGGTTCAATTCATCTAGCAGCAGTATTACATTTAGACTTATAGTAAAATGGAAACAAATGCCAAATGTCGGTTCACTTCTTGGCCTTACCTCAAGTTTCAAAGTTTTCTCAAATATTTAGCTCGCCACCGTTTTCAAATAGTTTGCTGTTAACGGTACAAAACTGCAGCAGCAACATTTTAGGCATGACATTTTTTTCTTCAATCTCAGGGTCAAACGTTGATCATTTGAAATGTATTGAAGATTTGTAGCGCACTCGTAGGCCTTTCTTGGACGATTTGAAAATGTTGAATTCGTGGGTAAACTCGGAAATGTGTTCTCATGTTTTTCCACTGTCATTTATCTACCGGTAAATGGGGTCACCACAATTTTGTAGTTATTTTGACAGGAGAGTCAATTTACACTGTTCTAGAAGATGTCCACAGGCTACTTGGCTACTTGCAGCAAACAAAGTTTCATTTCTTCGGTGTCTTCCCATGAAAAGACATAATACAATCGAAATGTGAGTGTAGTATATTATGATGTATATTGTATTCAGTTACAAACATCTGATTCTATTTTATGTAGAATGAGGACAATTTGTCAAATGCAGGACTATCCAATTGGAATATGCCTGAGCCGCATTGCTCGTCCTCCTCCTGAAGGTGGCGGTAATGAACCCAAAAAGTGGTTTGACACTGCTAGTTAAACTCGAAAAGAAGAAAACAAGAAGAAAAGGGATTCGGTTAGCCGGACGTCGCTGGGCTAAGAGAAGAGCCACCGCGAAAGCTCTATTTTGTCGCTCTTTATTCTTTATTCTCCTATCAGCACACGTCTGTCGTCTAATAGACAGACACTACAAAAAAAACAACGCTTCCTGTTGAGATTCGCCAAAGTGGACTTTGTAGTTGTTAGCTTAGCTAAGCCGAGCGTTTAACGTCATCGTGTTCCCCCCCCCCCAAAAAACCAAAATGTGTAAAGTGAAGATGCTGAGGACGTTGGTGAAGCAGCGCCTGAACGTGGCCGTCGAGGAGGTCATTGAACTGTTCGAGAGGACGATCGCGGAGTACGAGAAGCAACTTTGTCGAAGCAAAGACGAGAACGAGCCACGACGACGGGACGATGTTCCCAATCTTCGTCTTCTGTCGTCCAAAGCAGGTTTCTTGACTTCTTTCTACTTCACGGTCTAACACCTTGAGGTGCATTTTCTGAAGCACATACTCGTAACGAGACTGCTTCGTTGTGTTAATTGTTGATTTATGAACAATAGGTGCTGTTTAAAGTTGAATCGTCGGATTAGTAACCGTACAAATGTCGAGTTTAAAAGGGCCGCCATATTGGATGCAACCGATCTCGCTGGAGATCTCGCGACATCGCAGTTTAATTTAGGAAATCAATTCGTTCTACAGGTATGAGTAGTTGAAGTTATCATTCGAAAGGTAATAGTTGTTTCAAGACTAAGGGAATAAAATGTTCTCAAGGGATATTTTCCCACGCTTTAAATGTCCAAACATCTTTACTGTTATGTGTCCCAAATGAAGTTTCATGATTTGCTGAAGAGGGTGATGACATTGCTGGTTGAAATATATATTTTTTTCATTGAAAAAAGATGTTCATCATGTACAAATGATTTCTGTTTCTGATTTTTCTTGGACAGGTGGAAGGAATCTTTTTGTTCAGATTACATTTGCATTGGACTGCGATGAAATGAGTGCACTTGTCTCTTGATTGTCTTTCTCATAGGCGGCAGAACGACTGCTGCGCCCTTCCCATATGGCTTCTTTCCCTGAATCGAAACGTGTCTAGAAAACGAATGTCGGTCCCTAGCTCCGCACCGTGATGATCCCCGTCACCAGTCTCTGAGTGACCGAGGCTGCCGCTTCCGAGTGTGCTCGGTGCCGCCCGCTTGTTATTAAGCCAGCTTTATGAAGCCTTATTACCATGCCTTCGCCCCCTAGCTAATCATCAACGGGGTGGGTCGGGGATGCCCCGTCTCGTGCTGCGACAAAATGGTTTTTCTTACAAAAGTGACATTTTTGCTCACTAAAAAAAAAAATAATAATAATCACAGAACGATGACTCATATCTCGCAAAACCCGTAAGCCCGGTCACTAGCATGTCAAGGTACCACTCATTTAAAAAAAAAAAAATCAAGATAAATGCTCTTGTGCTTTTCCTCGTGTGATGCAGATATGCAGCAGGTGCTGGTGGAGGGTCAAGCAGAAAAGGTTGCCTCTGAGAAGCAGGAGGAGCCAGTAAAGCCCCCCCACATTAAAGAGGAAGAGGAGGACGTGTGGAGCCGTCAGGATGGGCAGCAGCTGCAAGGGCTGGAGGAGGCCGACGTCACCGAGTTCACATGGACCGGCGTGTATGTGAAGAGCGAAGATGACCAAGGTCAGTGCTCACAGCTCCGTCGCAGTCAAAGCGAGGAGAAGGCGAGTCGACACGAGACGACAGAAGCTGCCGGAAAACACTGCGAAGGGTCAGAATCGGGCAACATCGCGCCGCTCTCAGATATGGATGACGCGATGTCACACTCGTCCGACACCGATCACAGCGACGACACCAAAGAAGCATTGAGGACGAAGGAGACGTCGAGAGGGGCGCGTCACGCTGACAACAAACACTTTGACTGCCCGGAATGTGGGAAAACGTTTACCAATAAGAGCGTTTTGAAAAATCACATGGTAACGCACACCGGAGAGAAACCTTTTGTGTGCGCGGTTTGCGATAAACGATTCTCCTTGAAGCATCACATGAAGAGACACATGAGAGTGCACGCGGGGGAGAAAGCTTTTTCCCCCTGCTCAATTTGCGACAAAAGATTCCGAGATGAGGCCGCCGTGAAAGAGCACCTGAGAACACACACCGGGGAGAAACCCTTGTCACCCGGCAGCTCACGGCAACACGTAGCAGAAGCAGATGGAGATGGAGAACACGCAGACGACGCGCCGCTGTCAGATGTGGACTACGTGATGTCACAATCTTCCGACACCGAGAACAGCGACGACGGCAAAGAGCTTTCGAAAACAAGAAAGCCGGCCGAGGTCGATGCGACGTATCACTCTGAAACCAAACTGTACATTTGCACCGGATGTGGCAAAACCTTTACCAACAAAAGTGTTCTCCGAAATCACATGGTAACGCACACAGGAGAGAAACCTTTCGCTTGCTCGGTGTGTGATAAAAGATTCTCCTTCAAGCAGAATATGAGGAGACACATGGCGATACACACGGGGGAGAAACCCCACTCCTGTCCGTTTTGCGATAAAAGATTCTACGATAAGTTTGAAATGAAGAGACACATGCTGACGCACACGGCCGAGAAGCCTTTTGCGTGTTCGGAGTGCGCTAAAAGTTTCTCTCGTAGGTCGCATTTCCGAATGCACATGAAAAAGCACACGGCGGAGAAACCGTCGACCTCCAGCAGCTCCGGTCAACACGTGCGAACAGAAGCCGACGCGGACCGATGTGAGGATCTCGCACAACCGGACAAGTCGGCTCCGCTGTCGGATGTGGACGACGTGATGTCGCAGTCTTCGGAAATCGACCGCAGCGATGAGCCCAAAGAGCCTTCTGAGACAAATAAGAACTCCGAAGTCGATGTGACGCATCCTAACGACCACAAACAATTTCACTGTTCCGTATGTGAGAAAACCTTTGCCAACAAAGGAAGTTTGAAAACTCACATGCTAACGCACACCGGAGAGAAACCTTTCGCTTGCCCGGTTTGCGACAAACGATTCTCCATAAAGCAGAATATGAAGAGACACATGGCGATACACACGGGGGAGAAACCTTACTCCTGCCCCGTGTGCGAGAAACGATTCTACGTGGAGTTTGAAATGAAACGACACAAGAGGATACACACGGCCGAGAAACCTTTTACGTGTTCGCTTTGCGCTAAAAGTTTCTCTTGTAGCAATTATCTGACGCTGCACATGAGCACGCACACGTCAGAGAAACCTTTCGCCTGTCCGGTTTGCGCTAAAAACTTTTCGCACAGATCGTATCTCAGACAACACATGAAAATACACGCTGCGGAGAAACCTTTCACGTGTTCCGTTTGCTCGAAAGGCTTCTCCAGCCGAGCGTATCTCAGAATACACATGAGCGCGCACACCGGGGAGAAACTTTTTGCGTGTTCGGTTTGCGATAAAGGTTTTTCCCGCAAATCGCAATTCAGAAAGCACATGAGAATACACACGGGGGAGAAGTTTGCTTGCGCGGTTTGCACGAGCAGTTTCACCAGTATCGAACTTCTCATAGCGCACATGAGAACGCACATGGAGGAGAACCCTTTGGCGTCCGGCAGCTCGACTCAACTGATGACAACAGAAGCCGATGGAGAACAAGCGGACGACTTGGCTCCCCTGTCGGATATGGACGACGTGATGTCACACGCGTCTGACAGCGACGACGACGACGACGACGACGACGACGACGACGACGGAGAACATTTGGAGACGAATAAGAACTAGGGCCAAATAGGGTGTCAAGTAGAGGTACGACAGTAAACCGACAACTCATCCATTATGGAATTATGATTATGACTATTTGGATCAACGATCAACGATCAATCTTCAGAATTTCCGCCTCAACAGTAACTATTACACCGTTTCTGTAGTCCTTTGTGTTTATTCAAAATGAGAGATGTGGAAACATCTGCTTTTATTTTGGAAAACGATCAAGATTTTTGACAATTTTCTGATATGTTAAAGATAAAACGTGTTTGAAATAATGTTCTGATTTTGAATAAAGACAAATTAAAACATGCTGCTTCATCAACAGATGAGTCAATGAAAGTAATTGTTAGTTGCAAGCCCCAGTGTAAAGCGAAACGCAATCCTCGATCCGTGGCATATTTGGAAGAAAAATCGAGAGATTTTGGAGGTTTGTGTCGAAATGCATTCAACGTCGGAAGAGATATTTGCTGATATGTTCCTGAAAACCGAGTAATTACGAATTGTGGAGACGTAGCGTTCAGTTTGTCACCACTTCAATTTTCCTGATTTTCTTTTTCTGGGGTGCATTCGGCATCAGTGACCCCTCCCCAACTATGACATCAGCGGTTGTCCGACACAATTGCGACTTCATTATTATTACTAGGCCTATTTCTACCACTACAATGTGCAGTTGGCTAGCTAGCTATGCCTGTCCCCTAAAAAAAAAAAAAAAAAAAAGCTATCTTCCCCGGACGTCAACAATTGACGGAAGAGCTTGGTGGTGTTCTTTGAAATGAGCGAGCGAGGGGGCACCGTGGACGGGCCCGTCTGCTGGTGCAGCGCAGCCCCAGAAGCCCGCTCGCTCTCAAGCTAGCTTGCACGATGACCCAGTGGGATCCATATATGCAAGCCACCCAAATTAAATGAATTTGGGGTTTTTTAAAAGCAATGTCTCATTTAATGGAAGTTGTAAATATGTATTCATTGTTGATAAAACAAAATAAAAAAAAATATACTTACTACTGGAAATTTTAGCCTGATCTTTTTTCATTTCCTGTTGGGATTGTGTATAAAGGACTGCAGTTATGGATAGTGTTGACACTGGATTTCCTGAAATCTTCTGATCATTTCTTTGGGTTGGAACACATTTAGGTTGAGGATAGCTTCCCCCTTCTTCTGTACTGACTTCTGGTTGCAAAATAACAGGTGGGCATCACCAGGTTTATAGTATGAACATTTCTGTATATTTTTAAAATGATCTGTTATACATACTACATTGAGCACTCGGGGGGGGGGGGATATTCTCCAATTTGGGCGCAAGTATTTATTTTTATGCTCGGGGCTTGTGCACATTCCAGCAATGCGCATTCTCCTGTCCAGACTTCTGACGAACCTACCGCGTGTAACACAGAAATGTGCACGCAGCCACCAAAAAGGCGCGACTCATTGAAGTCTGAGTTTTCCCGAGACTTCAAAATGCTTATCGAAAATATTGCACACTTGCAATATAAAAACACCTTCAGTAGTCGATGTCACCAGAGAGATGTGTGCACTACTCAGTCAAACATACTACACTTTGCAGGAGAGCCTGTTTATTCAATTCTGTATGAAATAAATCCAATGAAGGTCACTTAATCAGAATACGACTGAACGCATGTTTGGGCGACCATCAGTAGAAAAGGGTGTGTTCCTGCTGTTCTATATCAGCGGTGGCCTGCAACCTTTTGCGCCACAAACAGCAGGTGACTCACTACAAAAAGTATTTGCCCGCTTTTAAAATTCATAGTTTCCCCACTTGGAAATGTTTTCAAATGATTTGATTTGTTAATGAAAAAGAAAATGTTCAACGCTACCTGGCCTTGTGTGGAAAAGTAATGGCCCCCTTGTTAAATGATGAATAAAGTGTAGCAATTCACATTTTTGGGAAAGCAGAGCTCATTTTATGGCTCCATATTTACTACACCCTGTGGAACGCGGAGGAGGAAAAGTGCTCGATTGCATGGGAGAAAGCCTGCGTGCCGCGTGCAGGGCCAAATTTCACAGGGAATACCTGCATTTTAGGGTTGCTCCACCCTCAGCAAAAAGGATTTTGTAAATTCAAATTCAAATAAATTGAGATTTATTTCGCTCTCTCGCTAACCTCCATGCCACGTAGCTACGAAGACGGGATTGAATTCAACATGAAAATGGATTGGTCTTTGAGGGCTCTTTTTATCTTACGATCAAACAAGAGTAATTGAACAAAAGCGCTGATAACCAGAGAGGCGGCGAGAGCAGCCAAATATTGTACTCAAGTAGGAGTACTGTTACTTTAGAATAATATGACTCAAGTCAAAGTCAAATGTAGTCTTCCCAATATTTACCTGAGTAAGCGTAAGAAAGTACTCACTGAAAAAAATACTCCAAAAGTAACAAGTGAGTAAGTTCTGATTTAAAAAAATATATAATAATAATAATAATCAGCACGAACGTCCAATCAAATAAAAATGAATAACATATGGGAATCCATACACACCTGCCACCGAGGGGATTGCTTATGCAAAACATCTTGTTTTCTTTTGTATTTCACAAATGAACACTTACAAACTCTTGACGTTAAGAGGGTGCCGCTATGAGGGTGGGGCTTAGACCGAATTGCAATCAGATTGGACGACAAGGGGGCGGGACTTGATCGATAAAGGGGAGCGGGCGTTTGAGCTACTCCCATTCTGATTGGTTGATAAAGCAGACATCATCATCGTCCATCAATGCGCCAGACAACCAATCACGATCGGTCGCATCGGAGAGACCAAGCAGCCTCGACACGAACGCGTGGCGCAACGTCGCAGAGTCAGCGGCTCATTTGCATCTCAAAAAGAAGGCGCAATTCTTTTGAGCACGACGACGTCCAAATTACGAAAAGGGAGGACCGCTGGTTTGGAAGAGGCGTGAAACTTCGATGATCATTGATTACCGAGAATGAATGGCGCTAATATCTCTTGGTGCTACTGTAAAATGGTCGGGAAGCCCCTTCCCTCCTGAGGGGTGGGCCCCGCGCTCCTCGCTATCTCCCTGATGTGTAACGTCCGTGAGAGAATGGTCGCTTGGTGACGTGGCATTAATGAACATCGTGTGTCTTTTGCACAAGTCTTCCACTGGGTCAAGTGTGCCGTATCGCTTTAAGAACAATATATTCCTTTATTGAGGTAAGGCACAGAACAGAAAAACATAACTCCATCATTTTGAGCAGTTGATAAGGGAGCTCTTAGCCTTGCAGGGGGTGTCGTCATTTTTGTCCCGGCCCACATTGGAGTTCCGGTTCCCCTGCTACGACTGTGAAGCCGTATAAATGTAGTATTATTACACACACTGAAAAAATGATGGCTAACTTCAAATCAGAAGCCAGCAGAACAATTCCGGTTTGTTTCCTCCTACACAAAAAAAATCCCAATTTGTCCAGTTTTCCAAATTCTTGGTGCCGGTGCTCAAGTTAAGGCGGCCATTCCAAACACGCTCCGCATTTTCACTGCCTTCACTTTTAGTCAAATCTTGTCACGCTGCTACTAACGAGCTGAATAGGTTCCACTGCAGATTTGAAAGGGACGTGCTCAATGAGCTGTGGTTGTAATAGTGGTCAAATTGCTGGGAGTGGTGCTTGGATTAGTTGTCGAGGATACTAGTAGTAGGCCGAGTATTTGTGGTGGTAGTAGTTGTCGTTAATGGTGTTTTTATTTGTGGTAGACGTAATAGTTGAAGTGATAGTAGTAGTAGTAGTAGTAGTCGTGGTTAATGGTAGTAGTATTGGTAGCTGTAGCAGTGGTGAAAGGGTTAGTAGTTGTTGGAATGATGGGTGCCACTGCCTTGTCTTAATAAATCATTTGGGCAACACTGCACTTTATCTGTAGGCTTACCACGTGAAACTGTATGAAATCATGCATCTGTATAGTTAGTGTGAAATAATATTACAAATCGGGGCACCCTATATAAAGTATGTATATTTTTACACCGATTAGCGATGGTAGTACAGGAATAACACATTTGAGACCCAGCTGTTTGTATACCAGCACTTACAAAGTCAACATTTCATAATATGTCTCGTAGTGTCGTGAGAGGAAGAAATTGAAAAGGTTTCTGCATGATGTCCTGATGTCAACCACGAACTCCCTAAATACAAGCAGCACATCGACTGTCCTACCAGGGAAAATAATACTTTAGACCACTGCTACACCACGGTAAAAAACGCATACCGTGCTATACCTCGCGCAGCCTTGGGCTCGTCCGATCACTGCTTAATTCACTTAATACCGACGTACAGGCAAGAACTTAAATGTGCGAAGCCTACAGTGAAAACAGTCAAAAAGTGGACAAATGAAGCCAAGATGGAACTTCAAAGCTGCTTAGACTGCACAGACTGGAGTGTCTTTGAAAATTCAGCTGGCAGCCTGGATGAATATACGGACACTGTTACATCCTATATCAGTTTCTGTGAAGAGGTCTGTGTTCCAACAAAATCATTTCGCACATTCAACAACAATAAGCCGTGGTTCACTGCTAAACTTAAGCAGCTTCGCCAAGCTAAGGAGGACGCATATCAGAGCGGGGACAGGGCCCTGTATAATCGAACGAGAAACCAGCTGACTAAAGAAATTAACATTGCAAAGAGGATCTATACAGCAAAGTTGGAAAAACAGTTTAGCGCAAACGACTCTAAATCAGTCTGGCATGCATTCCAGTCGCTGACTAATTACAAGCGACGATCCCCCCAAGCTGAGAACAATAGCACACTAGCCAACGACTTGAATAGCTTCTACTGCAGATTTGAAAAGGACAGTTTCACACCACACACCCACCCGGCCGCACCCGCGACCACAATCACACCTCTGACCTCTGCGTTAACCATCCATGAACAGGATGTGAGACGCATCTTCAAACAACAAAAGATTAACAAAGCGGCAGGCCCGGACCACGTGTCTCCATCCTGCCTCAAAGTCTGCGCGGACCAGCTCGCGCCAGTCTTCACTCAGATCTTCAACAGATCACTGGAAATGTGCGAAGTTCCATCCTGCTTCAAACGCTCCACCATCATCCCAGTCCCCAAGAAACCTGCAATCTCGGGTCTGAATGACTACAGGCCTGTCGCTTTGACATCTGTGGTCATGAAGTCCTTTGAACGTCTTGTGCTGGACCACCTCAAGAGTGTCACAGGTCCCCTGCTGGACCCCCTGCAGTTTGCCTACCAAGCGAACAGATCTGCGGATGATGCAGTCAACATGGGACTGCACTTCATCCTAGAACACCTCGACAGTGCAGGGACCTACGCGAGGATCCTGTTCGTGGACTTCAGCTCAGCGTTCAACACCATCATCCCTGAACTCCTTTCATCCAAGCTTCTCCAGCTCAGCGTCTCACCTGCCATCTGCCAGTGGATTACCAGCTTTCTGACGGGCAGGACACAGCAGGTCAGGCTGGGGGAGGCCACCTCATCCGCACGCAGCATCAGCACTGGGGCGCCCCAAGGTTGTGTCCTCTCTCCGCTGCTCTTCTCTCTCTACACGAACGACTGCACCTCAGCGAACCCGACTGTCAAACTCCTGAAGTTTGCAGATGACACCACTGTCATCGGCCTCATCAAGGACGGTGACGAGTCTGCATATCGACAGGAAGCGGAGCGGCCGGAGCTGCGGTGCGGCCGACACAACCTGGAGCTGAACACGCTCGAGACTGTAGAGATGATCGTGGACTTCAGGAGGCATCCTTCGCCACAGCTGCCCCTCACGCTGTCCAGCTGCCTTGTGTCAACCGTCGAGACCTTCAAGTTCCTGGGAATTACAATCTCCCAGGACCTGAAGTGGGCGACCAACATCAACTCCGTCCTCAAAAAGGCCCAGCAGAGGATGTACTTCCTGCGGCTTCTGAGAAAGCATGGCCTGCCACCGGAGCTGCTGAGACAGTTCTACACAGCGGTCATCGAATCGGTCCTGTGTTCTTCCATCACAGTCTGGTTTGGTGCTGCTACAAAAAAGGACAAACTCCGACTGCAACGGACAATCAAAACTGGTGAAAGGATTGTCGGTACCCCCCTACCCACCCTTGAGGACTTGCACGCTGCCAGAACTAAGACAAGGGCGTGCAAAATCCTCTCGGACCCTCCCCACCCCGGTCACCAGCTCTTCCAGCTCCTTCCCTCAGGTAGGCGCTACCGATCAATGCAAACTAGAACTAGTAGACATTCCAACAGCTTCTTCCCTCTTGCAATCAACTTCTTGAACAGCTAACTTACAATTCCATTACAACAAGCTGGCAATTTTTTGACTTGAGTTCGTTGTCACATTTCTGTATTATGTATTACTCGTGCACTCACTGTAGTCGTCTCGCCGTGCTGCACTATTTGCATATAGTGGCCACTCATGCCAGAGTAGCATCTGCTCCATTTGCACACTGATTGAGGAGTATCTGTAACATTTGCACAACCATTGTCCCAGATTATCGCAGTACTCGTCACTTTAAACCGCATACACTCCTTGAAGTCTCAGTGCCCTTTGCACAATGGTCATTGCACCGGACTATTGCGATATTAGCCATTCGAACTGAGGACTCTGCATCTTTTTGCACAATTGTTGTTTGTTGTTGTTTTCTGTTAATGTCTTTATGTCTCCAAAGTGTTCTGTAAATTGACTGTCTGTTGTACTAGAGCGGCTCCAACTACCGGAGACAAATTCCTTGTGTGTTTTGGACATACTTGGCAAATAAAGATGATTCTGATTCTGATTCTGATTCTGATTCTGATTCTGATTCACCCTTTCCCACTCCTGTAGGTGGCGCAATTGCCCTTAAAAGCTTATTTGCCGAAGAAGAACACGACCCTGAGGCCCTCAGATAAGAAATCAGACTAGATACACCAGCGCGCTGCAGTAGCCCGGCTAACCGACGCGGCTGCCATGTTGGCAGGGGCGACGTGCTAGCAATACAAATAATTGTATTTGTTAAAAAAAAAAAAAAAAAAAAAAGAGCCCAAACATTTTTACCCGTGAAAAGTTTACCCCAGTCATACGGTTGCGATTAAAACTGTAAAATTACGACAAATTTTACAGTTTTATTCGCAACCGTAGGCACCACAATGTACCGGCAACCTTGTTCTTTCTGATTTCTCACCGTCCGCACACATGGAACGCGTTAACGACTTTGCCCCTCCTAGCCTAGCTTCACCCAAGGCACGCAGCTCAATAGAAAGTGTGTCGCATCTACCTACGCTCATCTATGAGCGAGCGGGCCCAACTTGTACTAAAATAAACGCCGAGGTTAGCAACAGGTTGCTTGTTCACCAGCGCGATCGTGTAAACATGTGTAAAGTCAACATGTTGAGGGAATTGATGAAGGAGCGACTAAACGTGGCCACCGAAGAGATCTTTGAGCTATTTGAGAAAACTATTGCAGACTACGAGGAGAAACTTCGTCGAAGCAAAGAGGAGAACGAGCGACGGCAACGCGAACTAGTGAATGCCCTCGTCGAGCTTCGTAGTCTACTGCACAAAGAAGGTTTGTTTAAAATAAATACAAATAAATGTAAACTACCTAACGACTTAATTCCATTTTTAATGTACTATAGATTTGTCGAAGAGAGAGAGAGAGAGAGGGAAAATCCGTTATTTCTTGGTTTTCTTGGCTCAGGCCTTTTATAATATATATTGATATATATATATATATATTTTTTTATTTATTTATATAAATATATATAATTTAGTTTTACACCAAGTTCCACGTAAAGAAAAAAAATCCAACTCTCCAAGTATTGTGGTTTTTCTATAAAGAAGAAAAAATCTATATTCAAAAAATTGGAAGTCATTGCAACAATATCCGTAGGTTTAACTGGGGCTGCAACTCATGATTTTATGAATTGATGAATTTGTTGATCTTTGAATCAGATATAAAAACTTAAAAAGTACGGAAAATAGATTGATGGGTCCCCCCTTTTCAAAAACAGAACATTATTTCAAATTGACAGGACAGAAAATGTATTTCTTTCAGTACATAAATTGATGATGATTCAGTTACTGGTTTGGTACATGTCGGATAATATGATAAGCAAAAGTATTATATGATCTGCCTACAGATGTTGCATCACCGTTCGTATTCAAATCAAATGTATTTGTCTAGGCCTCAATCACAAAAGACAGGCCAACTGTTGGCAATGATTGACATCATCCCCGAATCTAAACCCCCTCTACTTGAATTCGCTGGCGCCCACATCACTCACCAGGCGAGGCCCCACCTTTTTAAGGCCACAAACGCTCAAACTCCGAGATGACATCATGTAAAACTGTAGAACATGAGATTGGCCAGCCCAAGTGGACACAAAATCAATAAATGCCTGCACCTCACATACAACATTATTGTTGTTTAATAATGACAAATTGAAATGAATGAAAATGTATATCCGATTATTCGAAGTAGTGCTGTGCGATATTACAATATATATCGGAGTGCGATATAAATCGTCTGGGCCACCTGTCGGCGTGGTCGTCTGAAGAAGAATAGCGGAATCCCTTCCGCGATGCTAGGCTAATTGTTGGCTTATCTGGTAACTGCAGTGGAAACCTCTTCTCCTTATCAAGGATTCTCCAAAATCATGCTCCAATTTGTTCGCATGCCTGTTGCCGCATAACATTTACAATCATCAGGCCTGACTAGTTTTCACGCAGACGGCGAAGGAAAATTCACACCCCACACCACAGTGTGATCAGTGAGGCCTCGACTGACTTAAATCGGAAGGAAAGGAACGGGATGTCATTTTGACAAAGTGTCTGCATGCGTGTTCCTCGCTTAACAATTGTAATTATCGGCCCGACAGTTTACCGAGGAGATCACAGAAGAAGAAAAAAAGTAGTCTTAACACACTTTACACCACAGGACGATCTCTCAGGGATCTCTGAGAATTTGACCTTTGGTCGGAAGGGAGGGGAATTTGTTCAAATTTGATTCCGTGGTGCCCTCTGTACCGTATGGATGTTTGAGACAAATGCCACTTTTGTTTTCCTTGTGTGGTGCAGATATGCAGCGGGAGCGTCAAGGAGAGGTTCCCTCTGAGCCGCAGGAAGACCCAGCAGCGCCCCTTCTCATTAAAGAGGAAGAGGAAGAGGACGACAACTTTCCAGAGCTAGTGGAGCACAATCAAAGTGAGGAGAACGGCGGCTCAGGTCAACATGTGAAAATGGAAACGGAAGGAGAACACTGTAAAGACCTCCAATCTGAACCAGACAGCCTCTTTGCTCCGCTCTCGGATATGGACGACATCATGTCAGACTCCTCTGAGACTTATCACAGCGATGAAGTGGAAGAACCTGTGGAGACGAATAAGGACTGTGAAGGTGACACGGCGCATCGTGATGACGAAGAACCTGTGGAGACGGAGAGGAACTGTGAATTGAACTGCTCTCAATGTGAGAAGGTATTTCAAAGCAAAAGCAGTTTGAAAACTCCTACGGTAGCACACACGGGAGACAAACCTTTTACTTGGTCGAATAAAAGGTACACCTTGAGGCATTTTAGAAAATGTACAGGGGGGAAAGCTCTGACAACAGAAGCCGGTGAAGGCTCACGAGAAGACAAGCCCAAAGAACATTTGGAGACCACTAAGAACGCTGAAGGTGTTGTGACACGGGACAGTGCCAACAATGAATTGAACTGCTCTCTCTGTGAGAAAATGTTTTACAGCAAAAGAGGTTTGAAACAACACATGTCAACGCACACGCCCAACAAACCTTTTCCTTGCTTAGTTTGTGATAAAAGATTCTCCTGGAAGCATCACGTGAAGAGACACATGGCAATACATACACGGGAGAAAGCTTTGACCACCGAAGCTGATGGAGCATCAAAAGCTCCTCCGCTGTCAGATACCAAGCGCACCACAAAACCTTCACGGACCACAAAGGACTCGGATGCCGACAACCATCGATGCTCTCTTTGTCACAAAAACTTTGTCTCCAGTTCAAGTTTGACTTCACACATGGTAGCACACAGGGGAGAGAAGCCTTTCGCATGTTCGATTTGCGATAGAAGATTCTCCTTGAAGCAAAATATGCTGAGACACGAGAAAATACACGCGACACAGAAACCTCTTCCCGAATCAGCTGCTAGGAAAGGTTTCCGGAATATGGCGCAACTGTTCTCACTCGCAAAAACAAACAGAAACAGAAAGAAGGCTTTGAAATCCAGCAGCTCCAGTCAAAGCGTGACAACCAAAGCTGGCGGAGAACACGCTGACTCGGAACCGGACACGGACAACGTGACGCTGAACTCTTCCGACACGGATCACAGCGAGGACATTGACGAATCGTTCAAGACGAAAAAGAAGCCGAAAGGTGACACGACACATCGCAATGATAAGAAATACATAAGCTGCTGTCAATGTGAGAAAAAGTTTGCCACCGAGGACGGTTTAAGAAGACACAAGAAAATACACACGGGACAGAAATCTTTTGCTTGCGCGGTTTGCGATCAAAGATTCAACGTGAAGGCAAATATGCTGAGACATGAGAAACTACACAAGAGACCAAAGACATTTACGTGCTCGCTTTGTCGGAGAAGCTTCAGGCATAGAGGGCGACTGATAGCTCACATAAGAGCACACGTCGATGAGAAGGCTTCCAGTAGCTCAGCAAAAGCTGACGGAGAACACGGCGATCAACCAGACGTGGACGACGTGACGATGGACTCTTCTGACACGGATCACGGCGCCGGCCCCGGAGACCCTCTGAAGACGAAAAAGAAGTCGAAAGGTGATGTGACACGTTGTAATAATAACAATAGCAAAGCTTTTAAATGCTCCCAATGTGAAAAAAGGTTCACCGACGGGAACATTTTAAGCAGACACATGCTAACGCACACCGGGGAGAAAACATTCGCTTGCCCGGTTTGCCGTGAACAATTCTCCTTTAAGGGGACTTTGACCAGACACATGACATTACACTCAGAGGAGATGCCCTATTCTTGTTCGTTGTGCTCAAAAAGATTCAGAGAGAAGAGCTACATAAGTGTGCACATGGGAGCGCACACCAAACAGAAAATTTTCAGCTGCTCGCTATGCACTCGAATGTTCTCCAACAAGGCGACCTTGGCGAAACACATGACGGCGCACGCCCCTGGGAAACTCTTGGCGTGTCCGGTTTGCGGCAAATCCTTCAACACTAAGTCTTATGTCAAAAGTCACATGAGGATACACACTGGTGAGAAACCTTTCCGTTGCCGGCTGTGTCACGAGAAGTTCACCTTTAGGTACCGGCTCAAAACACACAGTTGTCCTGGGGACGCAAAGGGTAGTAAAACAAGGAAAGTGTGACTTTGTAACAAGCCTGGACAGTTTGCTGAGTTGAGACCATTTTTTTATTTATTTTTTTCCCTCCAATTTTTGAAAATAGAATTGGAAAAGTTTAGCCCTTATTCATATAAACGTTACACAGCGTATATTTGTGATTCACTATTCTTGAATTTACTTACTCACAGATTCTTATTTTTTTAACCTATACTTTCTATATCCTTTAAATTTGCACAAAAAAAAAAAAAAAAAAGCTAGCCTATTTCCGTCCTCAGGCCAAAGCCAAATCTAATAGAAGCTTTGCTTTGGCACCATTTTGGTGAACTCTGTTGAAGTGAAGGGAGGAGCTTCATTTAGTCTCAGAGAAAAGTAGTAGTTTCCCGCCATCTTATGGCATCGACGGGCAATTTATGTTTAAAGCAGAAATTGCCCAATGTAGCCTTTGTTGTTCAAATAAACATTAATAAAACCTTTTCTAATTTCTCCTCGTTTTTTGAATTCCCGACAACTAGCATACGGGTGCTCAAAGACTCTTTACAATTGAACACATTATTCATTCACTCCACAGTCAGTCTTGGGGCGGTAAATTACTTGTGTAGCCACAGCTGGCCTGGGCAGGCTGACAGAAGCGTGGCTGCCATTCTGCACCCACGGCCACTCGCACCACCACCAAACATCCAACCACATTCATTCATTCATTCAAGAATGACATTGGATGAATTCTTTTTTTTTTTTAGTCGACATTCGAAGCAGAGCACGTGACATGACTGCCTAACTACGGCCTCAGTCGTCACGGTACCTAAAGACGTACTTGGCGTTAGCGGTGGAGTGCGGCGGCTCATTTTCAGTGTTGGGGAATAAAACCAATTACATGCAACGGGATTAGGTAATTGAATTACAAACAAAGTCATTCTAATCTTTTATATTACTGGGAGAAAGTCTAATTGGTTGCTTTTGGGAATTTCGATGATTACAATTTTCACTTGATCAAATAGTTGTTTTCTTGCGCCTTCAAATGTGGTCTTTTACGATTGCAGTACGTCAGATCTTGCCGTATGTCGGGCAGCACTACACGACATTTATTCCGATTGCACGGGATCCCGTCTTTTACGAGCACTTGTCAAATCATACACAAAACATGACACCGGTCAATGTGACCGGATACACCCGTTACCAAGGCGACGAGAACATCAATGGATCGCGCCAATGTATTGTATTGTATGGGGGGAAAAAAGAACAAAAAGAGCAAAAGTGCGGTGTCATCAGCGGTGCTCGGAAGTGGGCTGTCCATTCAAGAAGAGCTTGAGGTATGTTCACGAACTTTTAATACGATACGGCTCGCAAGCGGGCAACGTAATGTCATGTAGCCTAGCAAGATCCTCTGCCTATCTGAGACATGGCTCCATGAATCTTCGCCCTCAGCAATACTATCTGTACCTGGTTATAAAATGTTTAGAAACGACAGACAGGGTTCTAAGGGAGGAGGTGTTATGATTTATGCCAAGGTCACTTTTAATTGTAATGAAATACATGTTACAGATGAGAATGGATTAGAATTTCTTGGACTAACTGTTTCTTTGTCACAGCAAATGTCTTTTATTCTTGTAGTTATTTATAGGCCTCCCTCATCAAATGCCGCTTTCTATGAAAAGCTGGAAATGTTACTGAAACAACTCAATCTTGCAAAAGAGGTGATAATAATGGGTGACCTAAATGTTAATTGGGAAGTTAACAAAGTTAGGAAAAAATTGAAAAGGGTTATGGATGATATGGATATGACTCAGGTTATTAATGGCCCTACGAGAATTACAAACTCCACCCGAACTCAGATTGATCTAGCCTTTACTAATAGGCCAGAAAGGATCTTGAAGCCATACAATATGCTCACAGGATTGTCTGATCACAATCTTATAATGGTTTCAAGAAAATTAAATAAAAAGCGCTTCAAACCCTTGGCCACCACTGAATCCAATAGGATACCAAAACATGAACAACAAAATTTCCAAGATTCCATCCAAGAAGTAAACTGGGATGTATTACTCGCTGGTAAAAATTTAGATGAGGATTGTTCTAAATTTGCCAACAAAATACAAGAAATTATTATACAATTTACACGGATAATTACACTAAAAGCTAGAAAGAATGGCCTGCCTTGGTTAAACACATTTATTCTGAAACTGATGAAAGAACGCGATCATTCCTTGAAGTTGTCGGTCAAATCAGGATACAATAGACAGCACTTTATCTCACTGAGAAATAGGGTAGTGAAAGAAATAAGAAAATCTAAAGCTGACTTTTTCATTACTGCTCTGAATAGTGCGAAGGGAAATTCAAAAATAACCTGGAATTATATTAAAAAACTATTGGGTGTCACACAAAATAACAAAACAAAACTAATGCAAATTCAATGAAATGGAAACATCCTGACGGAACCTCAAGTGATGGCTGATGCTTTTAACAACTACTTCATTGAATCTGTGTCAGAAATCTCTTCTAAGTTTGCAGTAAAACAAATGAAGGAATACCCTGCATTGTCTACAACGCAGTTCTTTACTATTACAAATATTACTGAGACCAAAGTTATCGATTTAATTCATTCACTCAAACCATCTAAGGCAAAGGATGTTTTTGGAATGGACACGAGCATGCTCAAAGATCTAGGTTCAACTCTTGCTCCTCCTATTGCCTCAATCATTAATCTTTCAATTTCATCTGGTCGCTTTCCAAAGGCCTGGAAATCTGCTATTGTTACCCCTGTCTTTAAATCCGGTGACTCAACTTCTCTGAATAACTACCGACCTATAAGCATTCTTCCGGCCATTTCCAAAGTTGCAGAAAAATGGGTGTCAGAGCAGATTGTCCATTATTTAATCAGCAGCTCCCCCTCTCTCCACGCCATGCAGTTTGGTTTCAGATCCAAGCATTCCACTGAAATGGCTACATGCCTCTTCATTGAGAAAATAAAATCTTCTCTCGACAAGGGTGGAGTTGTAGGGGCGGTGTTCTTGGACCTCAGGAAAGCTTTTGATACAGTAAATCACTCTGTTCTTCTTACCAAGCTCTCAAAATTTAACTTCTCTCGCAAAGCTGTGAGCTGGATTGAATCATATCTGCATGACCGAGCACAATCTGTGTCAGTTGGCAACTGCAGATCAGAGTCTCTTGGGCTGGCCTCTGGAGTCCCTCAGGGATCAATATTGGGCCCCCTTTTATTTAGTCTTTATATCAACGATTTGCCCACTGTTTGCTCTGAAGCAGAGTGCGTAATGTATGCAGACGACACAGTTTTCTTTGTTCATGGTCGCTCCAAAGATACTGTTGCTGCTAAACTCACTAATACAATGTCCTGTGTCACAACTTGGTTGCAGGAGTGCTGTCTACAGCTAAACGTTTCTAAAACTGTAGGCATGTATCTCACTAAAACAAATAGAGTATCACCTGACCCCGACATACTTGTTAATGGAGAAAAAATGCAAATTGTCAGCCAATACAAATATCTTGGGTTAATAATTGATTCACAGCTTTCCTTTAAAGCCCATATTGACAAATTGTGTAAAAATATCAAATTAAACCTCGCAAATTTTCGTGCAATTCGGAATGAGATGTCAACTGAAGCTGCAAAGGTTTACCTGCATTCGATGATTCTTAGTCACTTTAACTATTGCATAACCAGTTGGTCCCAGGCTGGTCAGAATGCAAAAAAACCATTGGAAGTTTTGTACAAACAAGTAATTAAAGTGATGGATAAAAAACCAAGGCACTATCATCACTGTGCAATTTTAAAAAAATACAGTCTTTTAAACTGGGACCGTCTTCACATATTTGCAGATTTAAATTTGATTTATAAAGTACTGCATGATCTGGCCCCAGCTCCTCTGGCTGAGTTCATCAGCCAAAGAAACAGCTCTGAGCGTGTCACTCGAGGCTCTGTCAGAGGTGACTGTCTCATTCCTCTGCGCAGGAGCACTTTCAGTAAGTCAGCCTGGTCAGTGAGGAGCGCTGGTGAGTGGAACTCAGTACCTAAGGAGGTTAAACTGCTTACAACATACAAGGCCTTCACAAAAAAACTGAAAATGTGGCTAGTTAACACCTATAGCTGCCAACACTAAAAGACAAGTATGTTATGTTGTCTTTTTGTTATGATCAAAAAAATTATGGTTTTATTCTCTCTTAATAGTATAGTTTGATTATGTATCCTGTATTATAATGTCTTGTAGATGTATTTTACTGCTTTTTTACATCATGGCCAGGGGACTACAGATGAAAACTAGCCTTCTGGCTAATTCTGGCTTTTTTAACCATGTGTACTTCATGTGTTTTATGAAATTGCATTGTCCCCTTTCAAAAATAAACTGAACTGAAGATAGTGCTAGCACTAACGTTACGTACGTAAACAAGCCGGTGTTCTGTCGAATTATGCTCTAAAGCTGCGGTAAACATTGGTTCGTGTGAAACATTGAGAAAATTTCTCTCTATTGTTAGGGCAACGATTATTTTTTTTACTGTAAGCTGTTGCAACAGTATAATTTTTTTATTTTATTTTTTTTTACTGAAGTTCAGTCTTTGTGTGTCTTAAGTATTGCTTACGGCTTTCATACTATCAGGTCTTACCTTAAAATCTGAAAACGGTAAACAGTTGAGAGCATGTGTTCAAAATTATGATAATCAAATGTAATTAGTTATATTACTTTGAGAAAGTAATTTAAATAGTTACACGAGTATTACATTTTCAACAGAGTAACTTGTAATTGTAACCAGTTACCTTTCAAAAGTAATTCACCCAACATTGCTCATTTGCATGAGACAGGACCGCCCCTTCAAAACGGGCTGAGGTTGTGCCGGTGCGGGTACGCTGGCTTCCTCTCATATTACAAAAATAAAAAATAAATAAAACAATAACATCAAAGCCAAAAGCTAAGCAGAGCTGCAAAGTTAGCATAGGTTAGCGTCAGCTTCCGTACACAAAGTGCTGCCTTGACTTACGACTAATTTGTTCTGTAAACAGGCTTGTGACTCAATGTATTTGTACAGATGCCCATTATGATTGCATTGGGGTAAACAAAATATTTTAAATAAGTGGAGATAAAACAACAAGTGTTTTCGGGGTGGCGGCACGGTGGCGACCGGTTAGAGCGTCTGCCTCACAGTTCTGAGGACCGGGGTTCAATCCCCGGCCCCGCCGTGTTCTCCCCGTGCCTGCGTGGGTTTTCTCCGGGCACTCCGGTTTCCTCCCGCATCCCAAAAACATGCGTGCTAGGTTCATTGCCCGTAGGTGTGAATGTGAGTGTGAATGCTTGTTTGTTTGTAGGTGCCCTGCGATTGGCTGGCAACCAGTTCAGGGTGTACCCCGCCTCCTGCCCGATGACAGCTGGGATAGGCTCCAGCATGCCCGCGACGCTAGTGAGGAGAAGCGGCTCAGAAAATGGATGGATGGATGTTTTCGGGGTTAGTCCCCCCCACCCCAAAGAAAGGGGGGAAAAAAAAGAAAAAAAAAAAAAAACGAATTTTCTTTACAAAATAAAAAAAAAACAACGAATTTTCTTTACAAAATTGAAAACAAAAAAAGAACAAATATTTGAGGGTTAGGCAATTTGCTGCTGCCGAACTACGAGTATGCGGGGGTCCGCTGCATACCAAATAAATTTTCTCCATCAAAATTAAGCTTGAAACTTGAAAATACTGAGTAATGTACAGTATGCCTCCTTTGATTAATTAGGTCAGACGAAACAACTGCTGTTTGTTAATCATGTTTTGCTCTCTTTACATGGTACAGACATGCCGCAGGTGTCGGTGGCGAGTGAGGAAGCGTCCCCCCACATTAACGGAGCGCGGCACAGCAGTCGCGATGCGGACACATTTGGTACGAGGGGAAGAGTGGAGGAGGCGCCACAATCCGATAAGGACCACCACTCAGATTTCGAAAAAGAAAGATCTGTCGCTTCCACGTCTGGAGGTAAAAGTTTACTCAAGGAAAGAAAGAAGATAGACATGAAAGCACGCCGACATACCGGCAACCAAATGAAAGTCTTTTTGAACACAAATAAGAACTCTGACGACAAACAGTGCACTGTATGCAAGAAAACGTTTGCGACGAGGCCTGTTTTGAAGAGACACATGACGCAACACACCGGAGAGAAAGCTTTTGCGTGCTCGCGCTGTGACAAAAGATTCAGTTTAAAGGAATATTTGAACAGGCACATGATGACACACACTGGCTATAAAAAACCTTTTACATGCTCGCTTTGTAATGTTGGATTCTTTTTAGAGAGCCATTTAAAAACACACATGGAGTCGCACCCTGACAAGAAACATCTAACATGTCCAGTTTGTGCTAAAACGTTTGCAAAAAGATCGTACATCCCAAAGCACATGCGATTACACACCGGGGAGAAACCGTTCCAGTGCAACGTGTGTCATAAAAGATTCCATTTTAAGAACAGGATTCTACAACACAAATGTACTGGGAATGGGGGAAATAAAAATGCAGTAAATAAAGATGCAGAACGGCTGTCAAACTGAGTTAACGGAACAAGCGTTTATGTATATATGTACTGGTGCATCCCGATAAATTAGAATACGGTAGAAAAGTCCATTTATTTCAGTACTCGTATAGATTTATTAAAAACTTCGGAAAATACTTTGCAGAGGGAAAAGTCCTGCCTAGTTTCTACATTAAAAATAATGTCATTGTTTCTATTTTATTTGTATTTTTTTGTTACATAATCAAGTTTTTAGAGATGGTGAACTTGGGTTTTTTGTTTGCTTTAAGCTATAATCATCAAAATTATGGATATTAAACAAATCTTGAAATATTTCACTGCGTGGTATGCATCTAAGTTTCACTTTTTGAAATGAACTACCGTAATTTCTCGTGTATAATGCACATTCCCCCCCACCCCTAAGAAAATAGTGCGCATTATACATCGGTATAGGGGAAAATGAAAAAAAAACTTTCACATTTTATAAATGTATGCCGCCATCTAGAGGTTATGAAAAAGCTGTACACTTTCATTCCAATGTCACCGCCACCTAGAGGTTACGAGAAAGGTGTAGCCTACACTAGTCATTCCAATATGACAGGGGTACGTCAGGGGGACTGCATATACTGTATGTACAGTTGTGCTCAGACGTTTACAGGCCTCTGAGGCAAGCCATAACTACAACGTGGCCTTTGACAAAAATGAGTTGGACACCCCTGGTCATAGCGCATATCCAGTATTAAGGATCATTTGAACTTATGGTAACCTGAAGTTATCCAGCTGTTATCCCTGAGCCCGCCTTCTTTTGTCGGCTTCAATTGTTAATGAGCAGAGCATGGCTCAAAATGGAGGCGCACATGTTTCAGTATTTTCATCTTTTTATTGTTGTTTCATTTATGGTCTTTCATAATGACAAATTCAATCATATGTTAGTCTTTTTAAACGCGTATGTATGATCCTCCACATTAGTGTGCTCAACCTCTGAACCATCATACTCCTCTTGCACGTTTAATGAAACCCACGACCTCCGAACTGTGAGCCAGATGCGCTAACCAGTTTGTTACCGTGCCAGGCGAGCAACGGCGGCACGGGCAAGTCACACTGAGACAAGTTATAAAACTCACCTCATTCATTCCAATATCAATGTTTAAAGTGACAGATACTGTACATGATACTGTTTTTATGAACCTTTTATTCACCATGTGCTATGTTGTAATATGTACAGTAAATATGTAACTATCCCATTTGACTGTTTCTTGAATATGTATTCGGTTTTTATTTTACTCTGCTGTCTGCAGCCATGTTGGCATTGCAAATAAGAATCTGTTCTCAAGTTCCTTACCCGGGTAAATGAAGGTTAAATAAACATTCAGAAATAAAATACAATACAGGGGGTCCTCGGTTTATACTCAATTACTGGCGATCTTGATTTTTTTATGATTATTTTTTTGTTGCATTATTTATTGTTAAGCATGTAAATTGGGTGTCGTTTTCTCTCAAAGACGCTATCAAATATTTTCTGGGAGTAGGTAAATTGCCAATGGCGGGGGTCTTCGAAAGGTGGCAGCAGTGTAAAGTCGTAGATGTCAGCTACTGAAAAAAAAAAGCGAGCGAAGAAGAAAAACGCGGAAGTTATTAATACGTCACTGACGGGAGCGGTAGCGCGTGCGAGTGAAGGCTTTTGTTTTTTTCCCCCCTTTGTCTTTGTCCTTCTACCATCGTACGCGAACGACCCGTGATCCAAAAAAAAGTTGTCGCGGGGTGTCAATGTTGAGTTAAAACTCGTCAAAGCGGACCCAATCGGCGTTGTTCAAGTTAGCTCAGCCTGCTAGCGGCAAACGAAGGCAGAACGCGAGAGACGTTCAAGTTAGCAACGAGAAGAGAGCAAGCCCAGTTGTGTGAAAATGTGTAAAGTCACAATGTTGAGAGAATTAATGAAGCAGCGACTGAACTTGGCCATGGAGGGAATATTTCAACTTTTTGAAAGAACGATATTGGAGTACGAGGAGGAACTTCGTCGAACAAAAGAGGCGAAAGAGCAACAAGGCGAACTATTGGACGCCGTTTTAAAGTCTCATGTTGGCTTTCACTGTGCAGGTTTGTTGACTTGTTTCTGCTCTTCTTTAGCATGATTATTATTTTTCATTAATTAGGAGGCCAGGCCCTTTCCTGGACGAGGTACGGCAACACTACTTGGATGTTCGTCCTGACCTCATTTTGTCATAGTAGAAATCAAAATGTGCAAAAATGAATTGGATTAGATTTCTCTAGATTTTCGAACGCACGTGTCCAACTGTCCAGTATCCCGTTACTTTTTAAACAACTTGCAGTTCTCTGTAAAGGAGCATTGGGGGCATCTTGCTGTTGAAGTGAGCTGAGGAGCTTCATTCAGACAAAAGTCTTCCTTTGCTGCTGTTTTGAAGCACCTGTAGGCAATTATAAACTTGTAACCCGTTTTAACGACAATTTGTACATACTGCTTGAGCACACGTGTTGATAATTGTGTCTGATGGGGATGTTTTTGTTGGACCTCTAGCATGTTCTGTACCTGAAATGACATCAGACTTGACTGAGTAAAATTTTCCATGCTTCCAAACCGGTCTGCGTTTGCTTGCAGATGTGCAGCAGGTGTTGCTGCAGAGTCCAGAAGAGGTTCCTTTTGAGCAGCAGGAGGCCGAGGAGACGGCGGGGGAGGAGCACATCCCGAGTTCCCCGCTCATTAAACAGGAAGAGGAGGACGTTTGGAGTTGTCCGGATGGGAAGCGGCTTCCGGGCAGGCAGGAGGTAGAGAGTGGTGTCAACACGGTCCCTTTCACTGATGTCCACTTGAAGAGCGAGGAGGATGAAGGTCAGTCCTCACAGCTTCACCACACTCAAAGTGTGGAACAGTTTAGTCAATGCGAATCTGATGGCGAACACTACAAAGTATTCAACATTGCTCCGCTATCAGACACAGAAGACAAGGTGTCTTCCGATACCGACGCCCCCAGAGTACCTCTGGAGAACTCCGAAAGCGACGCATCGCATCACGCCAACAACAAATCCCTGAGTTGCTCCAAGTGCGACAAAGTGTTTGGCTCAAGTAGAAACATGCGACGACACTTGAAGACGCACATACATACTGCAGAACCGCAGTACAGTTGCCCCATGTGCGAGAAAGTCTTCTGGATCAAGAGGAACCTAAATAGACACATGCTCACCCACTCGGGCATCAGGCCCCACGTGTGCGCCGTGTGCGGCAACACGTTCACCCGAAGCCACCACCTGAAGAGACACATGGGCACGCACAAAGCTGACAAGCGAGTTTCCAAGCAGTACGAGAAGAAGACCCCCGTCAGTGTGGTCAGCGCGGTCAGTGCGCCCGAGCAGCCTATCCCCTGTTTGTTTTGCACCAAAGGTTTCACGAAAAAATCCCACCTGGAGAGACACATGAGGACGCACACGGGCGAGAAACCCTTCAGCTGCGGTGTGTGCGACAAACGCTTCGCGCGTAAAGAACGCGTCCGAAATCACAAGTGTGTCGTGGACAACAATGGCAGCGCCTGAGCTACATGGACGCTCGCTTTTTTTCGATTCTGCCTCACACTTCCGTCGTACCGACTCAGCCAGCTCGGCGGTTCGGGTTTCGTCTCTCTCCGAGTGGATCAACGCGTACCGATTGCCGGTTCATCCATGGCAATACCCGAGTTCAATATGGACTGATCGTCTCGACGCTGCTGCGCCTGTAAGTGACTAAACCGGACAATCGCAGGAGGGGGGGGGGGGGGGGGGGGAAAGTTTCAGTTTCCCCAACTTCACTTACCAGTAAACGTTTTGAGGCTCTATATACAGTATAACAAGGCTGCAGGCCTGCAACTAACAATTATTATGATCATCGTTTAACGCCGACTTTTTTAAAATTAATCAATCAATCGGATAAAAACAATAAAGGATTTCCATTCCTTTAATAAAAAAAAAATATTTCCAATTGACTGTGCAGATAAAGTGCACAGAACGGGTTGCTGCGTGAAAAACAACGAAATGTTGTCAAATACAGTGGAGGAAGTCCTTTTTTGACCCCTCACTCGTTTGGTAAGTTCACCCACTGACGAAGACGTGACCTCTCATTAGATCGTCCATATAGGCCACTCAATTGACGAAAGCTTACTAAGAAGTAGAAACCTACCTCGACACTCATGATGCTTATCATTTTCTGAATTCAAGGAGTCAAGTACAAATAGCTTCATTTGCCAAACCCTGAAGGAAGTCGACTTTATGCAAAACAAGAACATTATGTACAAAATATATTCATGAAATTATAATGAACGGTGACACCATACTTGACTTATGAAAAATGTACATGCATTTTATGGATGACTGTATAAACAAGCGGCTGAGTGCTGCGCTACACTGCATTTCCACACACCCCAAAAAAGAAAAAAGTCCTCTTAATTACTTAAAATATTTTCAAAATAACTTCAAATATTGTCACGTGTAACATTGAAATGAAACTGAGAGCAATTCCGTTTGGCTCGCATGAGCATCACGAAAACCCCCGAAAACGATCACTTCCGGAATTTGCGCTGCCATATCTGTACAGTCGCTCCGCACGTTTAAAGCCTCAGGACTTAATTGCGATTGATTAATCAGGATTTGATCGGTAACCGGCAGTACTGACATCATCCAAATGCAGCGAAGTCATTGGTTTTCGAGACGCTGATATGTGCCCGCGACGGCACTGGGGGTCTGCTGCTCTTTGTGCGCAACGCATCAACGGAGCGAGTGACTGACGTAATCATTTGCGTGACACAACAAATGGATAATGAAATTCATAGCCAAAACTGACGGGCAGCCGTGGCCCAATGGTTAAGATCATCGCCTGCCACCGTGGGGGACCTAGGTTCAAAACCCCGACTGGACCATCCGCCAACATCCCCCGGACTCACGGCTGTGGTGTCCTTGAGCAAGACACCGATACCCCGAAATGCTCCCCGGGCGCTTCAGCTGCCCCCTGCTCCAGTGTGTTCCACTAACATGTGTATGTGTTCACTGTGATGGGTTAAATGCAGAGAACAAATTTCGTGTGCATGCATGCATGTTCATGACAATAAAAGATGATTCTTCTTCAAATTCTTTTAAATAGCGATTTTATCGATTCGTTGTCGCAGCTCTACAGTATACTGTATTCATTTTATGTGGGAACCACAAACAACATGGCTGCTGTAGCTATATTATTCGAATCATACAAAGAGGGGAAACAAGCTAGTAATAAATGGAAAGTGTGGATATTTCAGAGGCTGTTGGAAATGATCGCTCCATTCCATTCATTGACTACTTGTACATTTCCGCGACAGAGACTCTGCACACTTTCATTTTTGTAGCACCGGGTATAGGTTAAATGATAGCTATTTGTTGTGAAACACAATGTATATACTGTATTGTCCTTTGTTTGTCGTTGTTTTTGGTACGGCTTAGGAATGGCGGCGGCAGGCTGCCACTGGCTTATGGCCGGAAAACGTGAAGGCTTCTGTGAAACGACGTGGCATTTTTGATTGGCCGTTGCATTTGCGTTTTGCTGAGGCCCGTGTTAAACATAAGGCTACGTTCACACTTCAGGGCATGATGCCCAATCTGGATTTTTCAATTCAATCTGATCTTTTTATGTAGTCATTCACATTACAATAACTGGAGAGGGAATGCGTCCGTGATGTCGCACAAAACAGGACGCCGCATAGCTCATGCGCACAAACACGAGGCCCCTCGCGTAGATCTCGTCATAAAGCAGCGGTGGTGTGATTTCAAGGATTTTGTGCAGCCGTAGCCAACGTTCTCTTGTATTTATCTATTACCTAAAGCATATTATTTTCACCACTGGCTGTTTTCTGCCGTTTGCTTTTGTCGCGTGTCTGTTATGTCGAACAGTTGTGATGTTTGTCGCCGTTTGATGACCTGTGGGTCGGAGGAGCGCGCCGTACGCGTCCACATTGCACTCGTGTCGGATGCATATCCGATTTCTATACACACGAAAGAGGCCTGGGTCAGATGACAAAAAAATCGGACTTGTATGATTCACAATGACATGAAAACAAATCATATAAATGTCACATTGGGCAAAAAAATCTAAATTGACCTGCAGCGTGAACATAGCCAAAGTGTACCTTTGTTCAAGAAGTCCAGGTAGCTGTAGGACTGGGCTGCCATTTTGTTTTCAATGTTTTGTTTGTCACTGATCCTATTGTTGCCTACGTTTAAGTATAAATAAATGATCTTTGTTTGGACTGCAACTGTCTGGCTGTGGTCATCCTTGGGAGTGGGAAAAGAGGGGCGCGCCATCCCATGTTGGGTACTCGCGGTAACTCTTGTCTGGTCGTAACATTAGAAAATAACGACCATACTCTAAACACCCACGGACAATTCAGCTTGAATCGATCGGCAATCACGTGTTTTGGCGTTGATAACATGGACACCTCGCTGACATCAACAGGTGGTCGGTCTGCAGCAAACTCGCAGCGGTGCCTCGAGCGTAAAATAAGACAGACAGCGCAGTCACTTGCAAAATATACAAGCCTATCCTCAAATGTAATAAAACCAAAAGTGCTATGCACCCGCTTGTCACTCAATGCCTTTCTGTAACAGACCGACTGAGTCAGTTACACACACACACACAAACTGCCAGTGATACAAATATCAAAGATTACATTTTCTATTACATCCTCATTCCACTGACCTCACCTGCCCGTTAACATTGTGTCAGTAAGACAGAAATAAAAAAGTGTCAAACAAATTGATGAGACCCTGGCAAAAGCAGTGGAAAAATGAGAGGAAAGGGCAATGTTTCTAAAGAAGGCAACATATATATATATACACACACACTTTTCTTTTGAGTACCTGCTCCACAGATCCTACAGTTAGGTGGCGGTAGTTGCTAAACGTTATTTGACAACCGTCATTACTAACAGAAGAAGAACATTGGGGACGCACGTCGCGAGAGTTAAAGCCATAGATGTGAACACGAGCTACACCAGCGCTGTAGTCGCCCGGCTGTCCGACGTGCCTACGTGGCGGCCATGTTGGAGAGGTCGACGTTCCCACAGAAGGCAATGCATGAATACTAAAATTCAGTCGTAACGTGCTCATTTCGCGACCGATTTTCGTGAGAGTTACTGTTTTGTCAGTGCCAAAGCGTATTCTATTAATACCAACATCTTAAAAAAGCAAATAACAATTTTACATGCTGAAGGGACTCCCATTTCCCTTGTAATAATTTTACGGCATTTTACGCCACCGTATGCAGCACAATTTCCGGCGGCCTTGGTCATTTGTTTTTTTCTTGCCGTCCACGCACATGCACATCCCAAGCATAGCGTCGCCACCGAACTCAAACTAGGCCTGTCGTATCTACCTATACAAATCTGGTCATATTTGTAGTTAAATTTCCCTTTTTGTCCCCCCCCGCTGTCTTTTATGTTCTTTGTTCTGCTGCCGTCGCACGACGAACACGTGTGACGAGCGAAAGGCGACAAATTGTCGCGCCGTCACAAAGTCGAGAGCAAACATAGTGTTGCTAAAGTAGAGAGCTAGCGCGTTTGCGGTTAAAACAAATAAAACATTGAGTCACAATGTTGAGAGAAATAAAGAAGCGGCGAATAAACGTGGCCATGGAGGGAATATATCAACTTTTTGAAAAAAAACTATATTGGCGTATGAGGAGGAACTTCGTCGACAAAGCGAACTACTGAACGTAGTTCTCAAGCCTCGCGTTGTACTCAGAGGCAGGTTTTCTTCTCTTATCATTCTTTCTTAAAATGCGTTCTTTTCACCCAAGCCAATACTAGAGGAGATGAGACAATGCTGATTAGGCCTATCAGCTCCTCTCTTATCTTGCTGTATTATTAAATATTTGATATATTCGTCTTCATTTCCCATTGGGTCATTTGGTGTCGCAGCAAAAATGACGCAGTTAAAATTTGACCGCTGTAAAAAGCTCTCTAAATGTTAGGTTCAATTAGATTTCTGCCAAACCTGGTGGAAACATCTTTCCATGTCTACTGATATTGATTGTGTGTACACATTATCAACAAACGAAATGGAAGAAAAATAAAATAGAATTACTGAGTAAATAAGAACAATAATTGCTGTCCCCTCTTTCCGAGGACCCCATAGCTGCCCAGCGAGGTGACTGATGTAAAATACACGCACCGAACAATGCATGCACAAATGCAGCAATAATAGGGACTGACTCAGTCTGCATTGCATTGCCTGGGATATTTCTCTCTGACCTCATCATCAGAAATGCAGAGAGGCTTTGATAATAAAAGAGCTAAAGTTTTGATGTTTTCGAACCCGTCTTGTGGTTGCTTGCAGATGTGCAGCAGGTGTTGACGGAGAGTCAAGAAGAGGATCCCTCTGAGCAGCAGCACAAGGAGGAGACACAGACTTCCCCCATCACTAAACAGGAAGAGGAGGACGTTTGGATTCGTCAGGATGGGAAGCAGCTTCCGGGCCAGGATGAGGCGGCAGCTGGTCTCGACACGCTTCCGTTGACCGATGTCCATTTGAAGAGTGTCGAGCATGAAGGTCAGTCCTCACAGCTTCACCGCCTAAGTGTGGAGAAAATAAATCAAGGCGAAGCTGAAGGAGAAGACTGCGAAGAACCCGATAACGTTGCCGAAACGGGCGACACTGTGACTTCCGAGATGTTCAACCGACCCTTCGTCTGCTCCCTGCGCGGGAAAGCCTTTGCCAAAACGAAAACACATGAGGGCGCACGCGCACCCCGCAGACACACGCTTAAGCTGCCCCAAGTGCAAGAAAGCCTTCGTCTTCAAGAGGAACCCAATCAGACGGAAGAACGTGACCTGGCTCCTGCACACTCGCACAGAGGGGAGGACCTTCACGTGCTTCTTGTGCAGCAACGCGTTCGCCCGAAGCCAACACTTGGAAAGACACCTGAACGCGCACACAGGCGACAAGCAAGTCTCCGCCCGGTCCGAGAAGAAGAGCCTCGTCAGCGCTTCTTGTGGTTTTTGCAGCAAGGGGGTTTGAGAACAAATCCCAACTGGCCAGACACATGAGGACGTACGAAGGCGACAAACGCTTCGCTTGTACGCATCACATCAGTAAACACAAGTGTGTCACCAACAAGAGCAGCGGCACGTGAACTAAATGGATGCTATCTTTGTTTAGGACGGTATATTTTCCCTAAAACTATCACAATATCTTATTTTATTTTTTTTATGCCTCTGAAATCATTAAAAATAAGAGCAAACTGGTGATCTGTTAAGAAAGTAGTCGAGGTAACTAGGAATGGGTAGCCATTTTGTTTTCTGTTTTTCTCTTTGTTGGCAGTAGGACAAGAGAAGTTTGATTATTTTTGGAAGTTTATTTGTTTTTACAGTGTAATACTATTGAGTGCATTTTTCTTATTAAAAATTTTTTTTTTTGATTGATTATTTGATTATTTGATTATTTTTGGAAGTTTATTTGTTTTTACAGTGTAATACTATTGAGTGCATTTTTCTTATTAAAAATGTTTTTTTTTTTTTTTTTTTTTAAATCTAATTATGGGTGTTTTGTGGGGGCTGTACAGATTAATTGCATTCCAATTCATTTCAAATGGGGAAAGTGTGTTTTGTTTAATGTTTTGACATACAAGCATGGTTAAGGAACAAATCAAACTCGTATCTCATTGAACAATTGTTCTAAAAAGGCTTCATGCTGTTTAATGGGACAACCAGTTGAAGTTCACTGTCAGACATAAAACTAATGATCAGATGTGTATTTAAAACAACCAACTAGCTTCAGCTATCTTAATGCTAATGTAATGGGAAACGCCATAGATAGGCTAACAAAAAGCATCTGTGGAACTTTTAGAACCCATTAAGCAATGGATATCTGAACACAAACGGAAAAGTAACATGTAAACGTGTGTGACAAATGGGATGTGAGTTTTACAGTACATATATATATATATATATATATATATATATATTTTTTTTTATTTTTTTATTTTTTTTTAAAAGGGGAAATACGGTGAAAAATAATGGTTATTGTGGTGAAAAGTGCTACATGATAGCTTGGTATCAAAGGAGTAATTAGGGAACAAATGACGAGAACAAAGTGAGGAACTGAGGAAATATGAATAAAGAAATTTGGACATATAAAACTAATAATGGGATGTAATGAAGTAGAATCAATTTAAAGTTAATTACGATTAAATGCAATATGTGAGAGGAGCTTATGAAGAAGAATTTGAATCTAAGATATTGTGCAACTATTTAAAAAAACAACGATTTCGTTTGATGAAAATCTCGATTGCAAGACGAAGCAGTAGTCATTGCCGATCGTTTGGGGGCGGTAATGCGCTCATAATTTGATAAGTGTCGTTAAACGCGAAGAAGAAGAGGTGAAATTTGGATTGTATTTTTCCCCCCCAGGCTGTCTTTGATTTTCTACCGTGCTGCCATCGCACTCATCTGACGTGTGAAAAGAAGAAACGTTCTCGCAGCGTCTCGAAGTGCACATAAAACCGTCAAAGCGGACTAGTTTGGAGTTATTGGGGTTTGCTTAGCTTGCTAGCGGGCGAACGCAAGTTAGCAACACGTCGCTAAGCTAAGAGCTAGCACTACTGCGTTAAAATGCGTAAAGTCGCAATGTTGAGAGAATTAATGAAGCAGCGGCTAAATGCCGACGTGGAGGAAATATTTCAACATTTTGACACAACGATTTTGGAGTATGAGGAGGAACTTCGTCGAACAAAAGAGGAGAAAGAGCGACAAGGCAAACTACTGGACGCCGTTTTAAAGTCTCACGGAGGCTTACGCCGAGCAGGTTCGTACTCAATTTATTTATTGTTTGATTTTAGTAATGAGGAGAATTTAGCATTGGCGGAGGTCAATTTAGGGCGCCACACCTCAGTTCAGCTTTACACAGTGTTGTCACACCGGGTAACACCCTATTTGGATAAACTCAAGTCACCCGTATCACCCCACGTGGTAATGTTAATGTATCATAATATCGTATATTTTTGTTCTTTTGGAATATTCTTGACATCAGAGTTGACAGCGCAAACATTTTCAAGTGGTATTTATTTCTCAAAAAATATTCAATTGTCGTTTTCAAAACCCGTTTGTGTTTTCTTGCAGATGTAGAGCATTTGTTGGAGAATGCAGAAGAGGTTCCCTCTGAGCAGCGGCAGCAAGAGGAGGAGGGGGAGGGGGAGGGGTGCAGCCCGCGTTGTGGCTTTATTAGAAAGGAAGAGGAAGACAGGCGTGTGGAGCATTCAGGTTGGGGAGCAGATGCACGGGGCGGTGGAGACTGCTTCCAACACTCCCCCTTTGAAGAAAGAACAGCATGAAGGTCAGTCCGCACAGCTCTGCCACCCAAGTGTGGAGGAGTTAAATGAAGGCGAAGCTGATGAAGAACACCGCGAAGAACCTAACATCGCTTCCATGGACGACACCGTGTCTTCCGAGACGCACGACGAGCCCTTCGTCTGCTCTCAGGTCGGCTTCGCCAACACGAGAAGGGAGAGACATCCCACAGAGGCGCGCTTCAGCTGCCCGAAGTGCGGAAAGACTTTCTTCGCCCAGAGACGCCTGACCAGACACCTTTTCATTCACTTGGGCGCCAGGGCCTTTGTGTGCCCCGTGTGTGGCAGGGCGTTCGTTCACAGCAAACAGCTGAAGAGACACAAGGGCACAGTCCATAATTTGTTTATTTCGAACCAAAAGTTTTACGAAATCAATCTGAACTGGAGAGACCCGCGAGGACGCACATGAGCGAGAAACTCTTCAGCTGCGGGGCGCGCGACAAACGCTTAGCTCAGAATTATCGAGTAAGAAAACACAAGTCTGCCACCGACAAGTGCATGAAACTAAATAGATGCATTTTTTTCCATTAGTCTATAGCACTTTTTGGGTCAAACAAACATTATTCTAGGCTTCTTATTCACTCTCCATAGCGTTAATCCTGGTGAAGTTTACGGGTGAGCTGGAGCCCATCCCAGGTGACTTTTGGGTCGCACCCTGGACTGTTTCCCTACCAGTCACGTGCACATATTGTTATGACCCCCCGAGTTATTACAGGTTGTTGTAGTCTAGCTCTGTCTGACGGTGGTGCCGTATTGTTATATATTTGAATTGAACCACAAAAAGATGTTGCGATTGTTAAGGAAGCAACGGATAGCCACGGAGCGCAAACGTCGATGTCTCTTAGTTAAGAAAGCAGCTCAAGTGGCTTTAGGGTTGGGCAGCCATTTCGTAAGAGACGTGCGTTTCATTTTCATTCATTTTGGTTGAGGAGGTTTGATCAAATGGATACATTTAAGTAGAATTGTGAGCCTACTCTGTGTATGATTCGCTAATAAACTACAAGGCCCCAAACTGAGAATGTAAATAATCACATACATCACTGTTATTGTATTTGATTTAAATTACAAGTCTTAATTGCTTTAAAAGTGCTTGTTCACACGTGCACATTGAAAAGTTAACTGCTGAGCCAGTTTGAGTGCTGTTGCTAACCAAAAGAGCAGCACATGCGGAGGTTTTGCCATGCGTTGTAAATTAGTTCCCTGCATAATATTAAGATGTCATATCAAGGCTCGATGTTTTGCTAATCATTTCTTCATTTGAGGAGCAGCTTTCAAATTTTTTTTTGCAGGTTGACAACCGGCACCCGAAGCAAGGGTTTTATTGAACACAAATACGACAATATAATGGAGTTGAATTTAGGGCTGCAGCTATTGAATATTTCGGTATTCAAGTATCCTACTGAAAATTCGATGGAACAGTCGAGCATGTGGATAAACTATATTTTTGCTTGTTTAAAGAGCAATTACCAATACAAAAGAGAAAATTAGACCTTTCACTTAACGTATGACTAATTGGTTTCCATTTTTAGATAATGCACCATTTTAATTTTGTAAATTGACATTGTGTATAAAAGAATTAAAGCATTAGCAACTTCAGCAGCTAATATTTTAGCATTTTATGACAGAATCAGAATCAGAATCATCTTTATTTACCAAGTATGTCCACAAAACACACAAGGAATTTGGGACAGAGAAAACTTTTGTGACATAAAGACTGATTAAAAAAAAAAAAACGAAAACCAAAAACAATATTAGAGCGGGCGTAACCGAGGCGACGATGAGCAATTACAAAAGACTATTCTTTGTGCAAGTGTTAAATTTGTTCCAACTAAAATGAAGGAACCTCGAGAGAAAACCAAGCCAAAATCCTCCTGTTTGGGTACATGATTAATTTGGCTTGTATTCCTCTCTGGCCACATTTGTACCCGTCACCTTCATGATAAACAAGTCCCACATTTAACGGTACTCATAATTAACAGCAAGAATGTGACGTTAGTAAATGAGAGTTGATCTCACTGTTAATTTCACCTTCGTCTCTCAGATCCCACGACGCGGCGGGTTTGTCAGAGTGAAAGGTCTGTGTTCTAAGGTCTTGCATTTTCCCTAGGAAATACTCTCATCACAGTTGAGCCATTTTCAGTTTGGCGCCGCGTCCCATCTTGCAACTGCTGTGTTGCTGCTCCTGCGACCGAATCGCTTCACTTCCGCATCCTGCTTCACACGCGTTGGTGACGTAAGCGCGTTGCGCCTTTGCGTTTGCAAAATTGTTTTTTGAGGCACAAAATGGGAATTTGAACTCGCAAACTGTGATGTGAGACCGCTTAATTTGAGTCTTGCATATTCATAAATGTAAATACTGAATAGGCATGTTTCAGAAAGTAATAGTCTGTGCATATTTCCAGCATAATGGACTCATAGAATTATTTTAGAATATGAACTAACACATAAATCATGCTAAAAACAGTAGTAACATTTGTTTTTTACTGCTGAAATACTGCACGTAAAATAAAAGATTTTTGTTTTGACTTGTGAGCAAAAACCTGAGATACAAGTGCTGTATGGTGCCAGTGACTAAACTCATTTCGCAACTCGAATTATTCAACAATTGTTTAAAAAAATGGCTCCGAGCTGTTTATTGACACTCCCAGTTAAGTTTGCTTTCAAAATAAAAAGAAAATTACACATTTAAAACAACTACATAGCCTCTGCTAGCTTAATGCTAACAATGGGAAACGCCATAGAGGTGCTAACAAACAGCATCTCATTGGGTGTTTTATAACTTTTAAGCAACGGATAGCCGAACACTAACTGTGAAGTAACTATGTAGAAAGGTGACGCAATACTCACAGGCATGTATGCTTTATCCTCTGTGAAGAAAGACTAATATAAGTGCGGCTTACTGAGGAATGAGGAGTTGATGTATATCCATGCATCCATCCATTTTCTGTCGCGCTTCTCCTCACGCGGGTCGCGGGCGCTCTGGAGCCCATCCCAGCTGTCATCGGGCAGGAGGCGGGGTACACCCTGAACGGGTTGCCAGCCAATCGCAGGGCACATCGAAACAAACAACCATTCGCACTCACAGTCATGCCTACGGGCAATTTAGAGTCTTCAATGAACCTAGCACGCATGTTTTTGGGATGTGGGAGGAAAGCGGAGTGGCCGGAGAAAAGCCACGCAGGCACGGGGAGAGCATGCAAACTCCACACAGGCGGGGACGGGGATTGAACCCCGGTCCTCAGAACTGTGAGGCAGACGCTCTAACCAGTCGTCCACCGTGCCGCCAGTTGATGTATATGTGTATGTCTATTATACTGCCCCCAGGTGGTCAGGGCGTGCACACCAGGAGTAGCACAATGCCAATTGAAATGAAAGAAAGTTTAATTTTGAAAGTTGAATTCACTATATTCAATTGGAAAAAATGATTTGCGAGTGTTTTGAGTGGTCAGGTCACGGAATGACATAAAATAAATATAAATGAAAGAAAATATGTATGCTGCATTAGTTACATATCAGTATAAAATAAATGCAGTATTTTTTATTTTACATATTTTTGTTTATTTCATACTGATGAAATATTGCACATAACAAATATATATAAATGAATAAAAATGCCTCATATATATATATATATATATATATGCTGTTTATTTTGTATGTACACAACTTCAGCAGTAGGATTAAAAACGTGTTTATTCTTATTTACATTTCTATTATGCTGCTATATTTTTATTGTACATATGAAATAAATACTGTGTAGATATGTATTTTAATTGATTTAAATGTAATTTGTGTGCAGTGTGAAAATATAGCGTCGTGCAGTATGATTTATTTTATCCTGCTGACGTATTGCACATTTTGGCAGTGTGGAAATAAATATCTAATTAATAATACATTTGTACTTTTTTTCTGATTAAATACAATTTTAAAAAGCATAAAAATGGTTTTCTCATCGAAAAGCAACTTAATAAAAAGTTGCGCAACAGGAGCTTTTTTTTTTTCTTTTTTTTTTCTTTTGGTCGCGAACGCGCAAATAGGTGTTGGTTTACGTGCGCGCTCCCGTTGGAGATGACGTCGGCTGCCAGAGCCTGTCTCAAACGTTGTGACGTGTGTTGTGGAAATGGCCGAGGAGGGACAAACCCACAAGACAATGTTAAGCTTTTTAACTCCGCCAAACAAACACCGCGGGTGAACGACGTCTCTCCGGCGGACACGAAGGACGGTCGCGGAGGGGGAGGGAGTTGGAAGGAACCGACGAGCGACTCGAACCGCCCCGGACCAGCGCCTTTTCTTCCCCCGGGGAGGAGGGCGCTGAGCGAGGGTTAGTGAGGGAGCCACCATGGAGGACATCAACTCGAATATAAACGCCGACTTGGAGGTGAGGAAGCTCCAGGACTTGGTGAAGCAGCTCGAGAAGCAGAACGAGCAGCTCCGGGGTCGCTCCATGATGATGTCGGCGCACCACAGACCCCACAGCGCCGGCTACGAGTCCTTGTCGGCGGCGGCGGCGCTGCTATCGGGGCGCGACATGGCCGGCTTCGCCCAAGGGGTGGGGTTCGGCTACGGCGACCTGTTGGAGAACCGCCGCTGCCGGAGCCCGCGGCTCTCCTACGACGGCGTCAGCTTCAGGAGGCCGTACGAGAGTGAGGGCGCCTCGGCCGCCACCTCCGGGTCGGCCCGGAACTCGTGGTGCTCGGACGGCGAGTCGTCTATCCTGGACCAGGTGGACGTCTTGGACCTGGAGGTCATGGACTGTCTGCACGAGGACGAAGACAGCTGGTGAGTGGAGATGACAGTGGTCCCTGAACGCACCACGGTTCAAACCTGTTGTTTGTCGATCAGGAGTGCTTCAACTTTTTCATCCGAGGGTTGCGTACAGAAAAATGAAAAGATGTTCATTGTATTTAGTAAACCTACGAAACAATACAATCGTTCTCCAATTGTATATTGGTTAAATAGAATATTTATGAGTTTAATTCATTCTTGTAACGCAAATCACTAATCAACTGTCCCTATTGCAATGAATGGAAATTCTCTTTGTGCATTTCAGCCCCTCAACAAAACCACACGCTTTTTTGGGGTTACAATTTGAATAATAATAATTAAAAAGCACTATTATAAAATACAAAAACTAAGGATGGGCGATCGGGCCAATAACGACCTTATTTCAAGGTATTGGGTACTCGTGAAGGCTTCCGATACTTTTAAGGCAAATAAATAAATCTGCCGTTGAGTAAGTCATCCTCGCCAGTAGTTGGCGCTACGCTCTGGCAGTTTGACACTTTGGCGACTCACGTGCGTCAGAATGAAAGAAAGGTCTTCGTTCACAATTATCTCGTTGCGTTCATCGAGATTTTATGTATGGACTAGTAATACTTTTTATCGGTGAGTACTCAAGCGTGAATACTCATACTGGTATCGGCCTGAAAAAAAGTGATATTGAACATCCCTAATAAAAAAATGAATTGGGTTAATGTTTAGTATGTGTCGCTAAAAAACAGACAGTAAGCCGCAAATAGGCCTGGGCCATCGTTTGGACACCACTGCACTATATATATATATATATATATATATATATATAAATGTGTATATATATATATATATACACACACACACACACACAGTATTTGACTAGCTCACTTTGCATGTGTTCATGACTCAGCAGAGGTGGATGAAGCACTCACAGATACTCGTGTTTAAAAAAAATCGACCAAATTCTTTGGATATTTTGCGTTTTTAATAAAGTCATATAGCACATTAAACTATAAAAACATAATAAAGCATAGTAAAATAGTATATAAAAAAAGAACTGGTTATATAAAGGGTAATTACTGTACATTGGGACTCGCTGAGACACAATAACTGTAGTGTCGTACCTGTGCCTTTAAGGGGCGTGGTCTAGTGAGTGACAGGAACATGACCAGTTGGTTTGGAATTTTTCTTCGATAGCTGCTTCAGATGTTGTCCCTCCTCTCCCGCCGAACAAAGTACGCTTGTCGGGCTTTCTGTCTTTCTGCATACAAATACTATACATATTTTACAGAAGTGACTAATAAACTGCACGACGCAAGCACAGTTAGCCTCATTATGGAGAACTATTCACTGCCGAACTGTGCGGAAGTACTGTAAAAAAAAAAAGGTGTCGTATTGTTTCATCACAGTACTTTTCTCGTATCGGTATGCCGTGCGATCCTAGTAGGGCGTAAAATGCAGTTCACCTCTTCTTCTTTCCAATAACTTTTTAAGCCAAAAGCCCAAAGACGTGGACATTGAAGTGTAACGTGGAGTCAATATAATCCAAAATAAAATCTGTGCATGAAACAAATGAAGTTTAAACGGTCCTCATTTATGTGTCCCAACTGTATTGCTCTGTTTAAGTGCACTTTGCAATTGTAGCTAACGAGTTATTACTTGTCCTTTTTGTTGAGTCCTTTCTCAAGCCATGAAAATGAAAATGACCCTAACAGTCTTCACTTTAAAAAAAAAAAAAAAAAAAAAAAAAAAGGTATCTCCTTTTAATTGCCCTAAAAATTCAATGCTGATAGCTGAAATAGTTTTTACTGTCATATGGTGGTGATGTTGTCATCCATACAAAGACAATGACTCAAGCGACATAAAGTGACTTATGGAACGAATTACAGCTGGGTTACACGTGTACATTGCTCGGCTTGTTCCGGCACTGCTTTTGGTGCCGGAGAGCTGTTGTGCTGCCAGGCAGCCATGGTTACATTCCTACGCGGAATTCCCCGCAGCCAAACAAACACTGACGCTGGAGCTCGAGAGCAAAACGGGCAACCCAAAAAAGGGGCTTACGCGATGACGATCGGCTTTAATCTGCGTTATCCCCAAATTTGCATACACAGAGTGAACCTCTGTTTATTGCGGGGTCTACCATCGGTGATATAGGGAGACTGATCGATTGATTTTTTTAAGTAGTTTTACCTCGCCCATTGAAACTTTGTGAATCGCACTTGAATGTATTTCAAGATACTTTAAAAAAATATTCCTTATTAGTGTCCAGAAACCTCACATGCAACAGTACTCGCAGGCATACGGTGGATTTTCTGCGCTTTGTCGAAACGACAGCTAGTACTTATTCTGATTTTGCGCAACTGCAATTGTCGTACTTGCCAGTAATTTCAGGAATGTGGATGGAAATGTTTCCTTTTGGTTGCATCGCAGGATGTTTGCGTTATTTCGGAGATACGGACTCTGTTTTATCTGCTCCGATGGCGAGCTCCTGTCATCTGGGAATTAGGATTCTGGCTCTTCCCTTTAACTTCAGCCTCTCCTTGCTCGAAAAGGAAGGTTGCATTGATGAACCTCTGTCTCAGTTCGGGCCCGGAAGATCTCTCCTTTGACCGGGAGGGACTTCCTGGAACGGCTGCGAGTGCGGCTGAGCTGACGGTGATTTGGCTTAGTAGCGGAGATTCCTCTTGCTCCTCTTGCTGCCGTGACACCCCCTTTTTTTGCCGTTTGTGTTGGAAACAAAAAAGAACAGGCTTTTTTTTTTTTTTTTTTTTTTAAATGTATTTATTTATTTATTTATTTATTTAATTCTTATTATTGCAGTGTGTCTTTGAAGCAGAAATCCCAGACTTTTCAATTTTGAGAAGCCCCACTGGTACATTCTTAAAGCATTAAAGTTGTGTAGTGAAGCGCCACAAAATGAGTCTTATTTCTTTCCAACAGTTGCTTGTTTTTGTATGTGTTGCTGGTCTGTGTGTATTCAAGTTGAAGCTCTATGCTAATTTCCGTTAGCCTAGTCTATGGTGTTTAGCGTTGCAGGTTATCATCATTCATCAGACACGACGATACTGTTGGTGTTGAAATATACAGGGATTAATTCGATGTTGTCGTATGCTCTGTATGTGTGAAAATAGCAGTTGTCAGAAGGTTTGTAATTCCTGTACAATCCACGCTAATTTGGGTGAGATTGTCTGCGATGTCTACACGATTCCATGTTGTGTCTGTAAAACAACCGCACCACTTTACGTGGATGAAACTCGGCTAGCTTAATGCTAACTAACACACAATGTAGGAGTTATCACAAGGCCTATACTACTCTACTACTTTCGGTTAGCCAGTCTATGGAGCTTTGCATCATGTGTTAGCATTGAGCTAGCAAGCTTTCGTATGGTTTGGTTGAACATTTTAATTTCTCTTTGTTGTCCAATTGTGCCGGCGAGAGAGGAAGAACAGACACTTAAGAATACTTTCATAAGTGTGTTTTCATACGGTTTCAGGATGTTTTATGAAGTCTTTTTTTTAGCATGGAAGGGCTAAAAGTACAGTATATTAAAAACAAAATTCTTCGATGGTCTGGAACGGATCCACTACAATTAACGTACTTTTGGCCACAGAATGTGAATAACCGTATCGTTCGGTGGAAACTCGGCTAACTAACTCCAAATTGAGCATCAGTATCTTCGTGAAGGCCGATTTGTTTTGTTTCAGTTTTTTTGACAACGCTCTCGTATTAGATCTCGAGTGCCGCGTCCACAAAGCGGATTTTCCACTGATCGTTACTGCGGCTGAGACGGAAGCTGGCTCCCAAAACCAGATTGTTTCCACGCAGCCAATTTACAGGCACGTCTCCGTATGAAACGTTTGCTTCTGTGTTTTTTCTCAGGCTGTACGAGGCCAAGCTGAACAGTCCCCTGCAGAAGGCGCTGAGCCCCGTCGTGTGGTGCCGCCAGGCCTTGGACAACCCCAGTCCGGACATGGAGATGGCCAAGCGCTCGCTCATCCACAGGCTGGACCTCACCATGTCTGGTAATCCGCCACATTTTCAACTTGCACTGCTCTCGTCCGACGCTTTGACCGTCGCTAAATATAGAAAAGTAAATATATCTCGACGGGGGGGGGGGGGGGGGGGGGGGGGGCTTGGCACACGCCTCCTTGTGGCTAAACTGAGAGTTTCCATTTAGACAGCGGTTTGCGTCATGTGACGCTCTCGCTGACGGTTGTGCAATGGTACCTTGATTTGCGAATGCACTTTTTTGTTTTCCTTTGTGTTGCGAGCCAAAATTTGAGGTACGAGCAAGCTGACGATAGGCCGTTAGCATTAGCTTACCCCGTTGTTGTGCCTTAGCTATGGACGCTCCACAGTCTCTCCGCTGTGCGGGAGCGCCCCGTTTTCTCCTCAAATAAAGGTGTCTTTGTGCCAATAAGTAAATGGATAGACGCTTCTATCAATAGTAATAGTCAGTAACACAATTAGAGAATAAGAAAATGACAAAAGCAAACCGAGCTACATTTAAAATAAATCCAAGTAACACAATTCAAATAGATCTTTGAAAAATGTCATCTTACACATACGTAATAAAGACACTTGTCACACACAGCGAGTTCTCAACAATGAGTTGCGTTGAGTGCGGCGTGGATTTTGTATTTCCTCTCGGTACTAGTGACACCCTTATTTTCACGTGTCTTGTATGTAGCTTGTACGTAATGAGGTTTCACAAGACAAAACCCGAGATGCAAGCACCGTCCGACTAAGAGTGCAAGTAACGGGCGGCGGCCTCATCGCTCGTAGCTGCGGAAGTCGGATCACGTCACCCTCCGGGAGACTCATCCCTCGTTTTGCCGCCGACTCCACAAAACGCCCGCCCGCTCGCCTGGGAACGCTGTCGCCACGAATGTGGAGTGTGCGGGCAAGACGATAGACGGGAGCTGTCAAGTCTGCCCGCACGCACGCAGCGAGTCACTTGCGCATCAGCCGGCGGGCCTCAGTTACGGAACAACACGGAGGAGACTCGTGAATGAGTCGCTACTCGTTCTGCTCATCCCGCCCCCCCCGCACCTGCTGAAGAGTCTCTGTCTGTAAAGTATCAAGAAAACAAACTACTCACCCTTAGGAGGGTTATTTAATTGTATTGCTCATATTGCACTTTACATACGCCGTACATAGTGGAAATGATCAATCATGCTGTATTTGTTGCATTGAAATTGGTTCATTCAAATCTCACTCAATAATTGGTTGATTTATTGTACATAATAAAAGACAAAGAACATTGAAGGTTCTTCTTATCTATTTGAATAAGTAATTGGTTCAAAAATGAGCATCAAATGATTTATGCTCCGCAGTCTCCGCTTGGCTGCAGCGCTCCGTTTTCCACTGCCGTCAATTTGCCTCCTCTGAGCGTTCATGTTCGCTTCCGCTTCGTTCTGGACACGACGGCGTTCTCCTCCGCGGCCTGCCCTTTATTTTGTGTCTAATTGTGTAACATGCCAGCAGGGGGAGCGCCTGGCCGAGCTCCTTCACCCCCCTCGGGCTTCTCTCGTTCTCCCCTAAGCGACGGCGATCACGGGCGATGTACGAAAACATCTCGGACGGCTCGTCTTGTTGCGCTCGCTATAAAGCGGAGTCGAACCCACGCCCTCGCCTCCGTGGTCCAAAAAGTCGAGCTCGAACTGAGTCACCAGCTATACGTTCCAGAAACCATGCTACCCAAGCGTGCTGGTTGTAGTCAGTTTTAGTTTACTGGAAACAAAGAGAATGACATGTTTTATATTTAAAACAAGCACATAGCTTCGCTTTTAGTCCGCTAGCTTAATGCTAACATAAGCGATGATTAGCATCTCCGCGGCTGTGTTTAAGCAGCAGATGTTTGCGCAAACGATGCGGCAACACGGGAAAAAGGTCGCAGACTGCCCCTAGTGGCCGAGGTGCACAAACCAGAATGAGCAGCACAATGTGCATTGAATGGGATGAGAAAGGGTGAGACAAACCGTTTGAATTCTATTGAAGTCTGCCATACTGGATGTTTTCATGAAGCAGGTGCGATTTTCCTCATACAAAGTACATTGCAAAATCTTTTGTTGCTCGAAGGGATAAATGGCATTTCTTTTTGTTTCAATGGGCAAAGATGATTTGCAATACGAGCGTTTTGAGTCGCGAGGAAAGAATTCTACTGGTATCTCAAGGCAAGCAAACAAAACCCCCAAATAATAGGACGAAAGTTGGAGGGAAATCCGAATTTGTGTTCCGCTTCAGCTCAGCGAGCGCCTGCTGTGCTGCACAGGAAAAGTGCAAGTGTTGTGTCACACAATGGCGCGAACGCACACTGCAAACGTTTGAATTCAAAATGAAAGCTCATATAATGACGATGCGTTTTGGCAGCCCCGAGTCCTTGACATTTTCGCCAGCTGTTCTCCAGCATTTTGACTCCTCGTTCCTAAACCGCGTCCTCTTTTCTCACAATCGGTTTCTGCGACAGGCGCTCCGTTGCCGGTGCCGCACGTCGGGCACTCTCTGTTTGAATGCGAGGTGCCAAAAGGCGTTGACCTCTTCCCCCCTCGTAATCGACGTGACGAGCCGAGAGTCAAAACCTCCTCGACTCAAAAGCCGTGCCGCTATCAAGTCCAAAGCGATGCGATGCCGCCGTCTGCGCGGCTCTGTCAGTCGTGACGGCGGGTCGCAAACCCGAAGCCGGGCGGGACCCTCATCGGGACACGGGTGGCGGTGAAAAGTCGGATTTCGTTTGGCGAATGAAAACGTCCACGTTCGACGGCATAGACGGAAACGCTTGGCGATTTAGTGCCGCTCGTCCGTCGAGACGTCTGCTTGACTGCGTTCCGTAGTCCGAGCCGCTTTATGAACAGCGAACTCTGGTTTTCTCGAGGGGGGCATAAAGAGACCGTATGAATGAAAGGCATTTCAACTTGTTCAAACCTTGCAGCTAACAAGCGTCGGAGCCTCTACGGGAGCTGCTACAACCAGCAGGTGACCTACGGGAGCCCGTACAGCCCCAACGCCGCCGCCGACAGCCCCTACGGCAGCGGATTCAACTCGCCCGGCAAGGCGCCCGTCGTCAGGCAGCAGCCGATGCCCGTCAACGCAGGTGCGACCGCAGGACGAAAGGTCGCCGCAGTCTGGTTTGCGCCCGACCAATTCGACGCCGCCTTGCCCGTTACGGAGCAAAGAGCGCATATTTTTCATGAGAACAAATCACCATACAAAGTTGAAACCCTAATGCTTGCATGAAAACCTGACTTCAAATCCAAAGCCTGGCTACAAACTCATTTGTGTCCCCCAACACTATTTTGGAGACCCTAACCCCCCGCTTGTTGCTCTTTCATTGAAATTGTTGCAGATCACAATAAGTATAAATGCACCGGTCATGAAAAAAAACCTTTGCGAGTGTCTACAGGACGACTTTTCGCCCACCCCGGACGGCTGCTTTAAAGCAAAGTTTTTCCTCCGCAGCGCACCAGCGCAACGCGGCGGCGGCGGCGGCGGAAAGGAACCCGCCGGCCATCAGCCCTCAGTCGTCGGCGGACAGCGAGCTGAGCACCTCCGAGATGGACGAAGACTCGGTGGGCTCGTCCGCCACCTACAAGCTCAACAACGTCAACGACGTTCAGATTCTGGCGCGGATGCAGGAAGAGAGTAAGTGGCACTTCCTTCCTGTGCGCTGTGACGAAAAGAAACGGACACATTGAAATCCGCCAAAGGTGCACGCGGGTAACTGTGTGCGCGTGTGCGTGTCAGGTCTGAGGCAGGACTACGCCGCCTCGGCCTCCCGACGCAGCTCGGGCTCGTCCTGCCACTCGCTGCGTCGCAGCGCGTTCAGCGACCAGGAGCTGGACGCGCACAGCCTGGAGGACGAGGAGGAGGAGGCGGCGCACCCGGCCTTCCGCCCGCCCTCCGGCCGCTTCGGCCCCTCGCCTCGCCACTCGCCACGCGCCTCCCCGCGGAACTCGCCGCGCTCGCGCTCCCCGGCCCGCTCCGTGGACTACGGCCGCGGCTCGCCTCAGCCCGCCGTCGGCCGCCTGCGGCGGCCGCGCCACTCGCTCCAGGGCCACGACACGCAGACCGATGTGGTCAAGAACGAAGGTGAGCGCACAGAAAGCAGCGGATAACAAACTCCTTTTTGTGGCGGGCCGGCCCCGTTGTACTTCGGGTTTCCATCAGAGACCGGACGAAAAATAGTCCCTTCGAAGTCACACGGGCGACGTCCCGACACATAGAGGCTGAAATCCGATTAACTCGCTGCCAAGAGAAATGCTACCAAATAGACTGTTTGCCATAAATGATAGTTTAGGCCAACAGAGAAGCACAATTAAAAGTACAATTCAAGATTACTCTGAATGTAACTTGTCATTATTAGGCGGAGCTCTGTGCTTGTTTTTCCGCCACAAGCCGAGCCCGCCTTGGGGTGGAACACTAGACGACCACGCCCGAAGTCCGTTACTCGTGTCATTTGGTTTTGTTCGGCCACAGAAATGTTGGAAATGGGAGCGCGTTTGGTCGGTATCGGTCGGGGAGCGCCGGACTAACGGCTTGCACGGCACCCTAACCCCGAACTCTTCTTCCCGTGCAGAAAAGCTGCGGCGTAGTCTTCCCAACCTCGCGCGCTCCAACGCGGCGCCCCCCCAAGGCCCGGAGCCCGTCAAGAACAGCCGAAGCTGCGAGTCCAACCTGCAGCTGCCAAACGGAGGATCCCCGAGACACCAGAGCCAATCAGCTCGTGAGTAGCACGCACGCACGCGTGCACGCGTACACGATGCCTGCATGTTCGTGTTAACTCTTTCCTGGCAAACTTCCTTTCATTGCCAATATTGCAGCACATTTTGCCGTGAGACGAGCCTCGGGTATTGTTATTCGTAGTTTTAGTCGAAGTCTAACAAGAAGTGAATTTCTGCAAGTGACGATGCTCGCGGTGACGGCTTTGAGTGCCAGTCTGTTCATTTTACAGAAAGTCCTGTTGCGGCTGTTCCTTCTTTTGGAAAACGTGCTGGCCAGAGAAAAAAGCCCAACCTATGCAGTTAATCCTTTTTTTGGGTTGTTTTTTTACGATTTGTCTAACAGGCGTATCTCAAATCATCGTTGCCCGTTTCAAATGAATAGAAACGCCATTCATCCGTTCCGGTCCCACCAGGTAGACACAGAGAGACCGCAGCGTCCCCTCACAAGAGTCCAGACTCTCCATTTGATGTAATCCTTCAATGTGGGATGAAGTTAATGGGATTCCTCTTAATCCGTCTCTCCGTTACAAGTGGCGCGGCGCAGGGGTCCGAGGGCAAGCTGCAGTTTGTTGAACATGCTTCTATCCTGCCATGTTTTTTATTTTTTATTTTGAACTAAACCCTTCCTTTGGAAAGCCATTTGAGCATTTATTCCCTGTCCTTGATATCCAGTCTACCAGTGCGCTGAATTGTCTCGGATTGTACACGGACCTTAAGATGGACATGAAGAACCCGGCATAAATGCTCCAAGAGCTTTCCATCCCTTCCTTGGCTTTGGCATGAGGCGCTGACCCTCCTCCCGCTTGACTGCTGAACGGAGCTACGGGCTGGCGCATTTGTTTGGCTGTGGCGTCCTCTAGCGGCATGCGACCGCACTGCAAAGGCAGGCCTCAGCGTTGTAGTGACGTGTGCGTGCGTGCGTGCGTGCGTGCGTGCGTGTGTGTGTGTGTGTGTCCACAGCAGCGCCTCAGCTCCCGAGACACTCGACCCCCAAAACCAAACGGCACCTCCAAAGCCCGACAGCGCGGCGAGGTAACGGGCCCAAAGCAGCTCGGACCGCTCTCCGACGTCCGCCTCGCTGTCCTCCGACTCACCCGACACGAGGGCCGACATCCGGGATGTTCCACGTTAATTCGGCACAGTATGAGGAAGGCTTGACAAGCGGTAGACCGCCAACCTCTGCCAAGGCCAAATTGTTGATCCAATTGGAAAACCAAAACAATGAACAGTGCCTTCGCCATCATCGCCGGTCAACAAACGACACACATCTATCTCTAAATGGAGTTTTTTCATTTTCGTCTAAAAAAACAAACCAAAAACAAGAACACATCTTTTTCTTTGTGTTCTGGATTTCAAAAAGCAAAACCAAAAAACAGTCACCTCATAAAACCAAAAAGTCATCAACACCTTGCTCCTCAATCATGAACATAAACTTCTGCATTCGGCAGTTCAATTATTCAACATAAAACAAATCGCCTTCACATGTGGCTCACCGATCGTATTAGCTGCTGGCATACGAACCGAAACACGCGTCTACAGCTGACATCACACACGGGCAAACAAATATGCGCACTAGCACTTTGGCCAATAATAGATGTTAAGGAATACGAGCGAATTGTAACAGCAAAGTAGACTAGCCTAAACCTGCTCGAAGTAGCTCGCCGCATCGGGAGAGAAGCACAAACGTACTTTCGCTTTTGACCCCCCAAACATCTGCGGATATGTGGCGGTTCAGCGCACCGCGATCAAGATCGTCGCCGGCGGGTTCTTCCTCGGTACGAGTGCCACGCCTCCTGGAATTCACTGGCACATTTTGCACTAACCGATCAAACTTCTGTCGTAAAGGAGCCGCAAAGTTGTTAATAATGAATAAGAATGAATCATGCGACGACGACGCCGCACGCGACCGACCTAAGGCCCGTGTCTTTGTTGTCTTTGTTGTCTTTGTCCAGTCCCGCTCTCCTGTTGCTTCGGCGACGAAGGTGACTTCAGTGAGTATTTCACTGACCGCTTGCCGCCGCTGTTTTGTGTCCGTGTCGTCGTGCGTCTCATCATAAAAAGTAGACCTCCACCGAGGCCGCTTTTCCCCGCTAGCGAGTTCCACAACAGTTGTGGAATACGTGGCGAGAAATGACGTATGCTAACATGAGCTTACTCTTGCTGCAGTATTGTAAACACTCACCTGCTCGCCAACTAAAAGTCTCCACGTAGTTTTGTGGCTTTTCTGTAACTAGAATTGCCTTTATTAATATTTTAGACCATGAATATACGCCAAACTACAATCCTAAATCCCTTTAATACAATTTCAAACCCATCTTACAACCTAATATGAAAAAAATGAATGGCTAACTGGCTTGATAATATTGCCACTCAGCAGAGCAAAAACACACATGCGGCGGAGACTCTTGCTAATCCGCTAACAACCCCGGCTAAACTTAGCTCCTCCCCGATGTATCGCTTCAAAATGCTTCCTTCCCCCCCCCCCCCCCACACACACACACAATTCGGTGAATTTTTGAACAGGTACCAACCAATATGTAGAACCGAAGCGAGCCAGTACTGTGCAGTGGGAAAGGCGGCACCAGGCAGAGGGTAACGGACTGCAACTCCTGCATTTGCTTGAATGTCATCGTTAAGATTGATCCATTGTTCGCCTGAATGTTGACAAGAGGGAGGGCAAAAGTTTGGAAAACGGGAAACATGCTAGCGAGATGGAAGAATGGATAGACATCCCGTGAGGGAAGAGCGTCACAGCGGCAATATAGCGACACATAAACACTCATTCATGTTCTGGTAGGACTCTTCTTGCTTCTTTTCCCATTGCCAAACATTGTAATCGTGATTGTTAAAAAAGACATTCTTCACGCTTGGCTCTCCATTTCCCGACGTTCCTTTATTTTCCGGACATCGTCGGCGTCCGTGGTTTTGCGTCACGTTTGACACTCGCCGTCTTCCTCCTCCTCAGTTCCGCCGTCCAGCAAGCTGCGGGCGCCGGCCGCGCCCTCGCCGCTGGCCTTGAGGCAGCCCGTCAAGGCGAGCGCCAACCCCGCCGCTGCCGCCGTGCCCGGCCGCTCCCCGATTCCGCCCCGCAGCGGCCTGCCCCGCCCCAGCGCCCCGGCGGGTAGCGGCGGAGGCATCCCTCTGCCTCGCAGCAAACTGGCACAGCCTGTGCGCAGGTAGGAAAATGCTACCGGTGTGAAACGCCATAGATGGGCTAAGGAAAAAGCATCAGTGTTGAGGTGAACGCAAAACTAGACAGACAAGCTAACAATACTCACGGGCATATATTTTTTGGTCTTTGCTGCAAAAAGGACTACTATTCATTATTATTTCTTTTATATCTTTTTGAAATATTTAATGATATTACAAAGCATATTATTATAGATTGTGCTTTATTCTTTATTTCAAAACACGTTACAAAAACTTTTGCGATATCATTTGCATTTTTTCCAATGGGGAAAGATGATTTATGATACGAGTGTTTTGAGTTGTGTGTGGTCACCGAACAAATTCAACTCAAATCTTGATGCCGTCAGTCAAATTTGTTGCTAATCTGACTTTAATCACCACAAGCCCCATCCCCTTACTATTACATACTCAATAATTCAAATCATAAAACTGGCATTTAGAGGGTTGCATCCTAAAAATTGTTTGGCATTTACACGCGAGTCTAAAGTTTTCCTTTATTTAAAAAAATTGTTGTGGACATTTTTGCCAAGAAGGTAGCACTGAACATCTGAGGAGGGTACCAGTGTTTGTTTTTTCTTTCCCCTCCTCTTCCAGAAGTCTACCGGCTCCTCGCGTCTACAGCGGCACCAGAGACAACTTGAGGGAAAGCTACTAGCTGCTTGCCCGGCAGAGGGCGCTCTAATCAAACGGTCAATCGTGCGAGGCGTCAGACCGCATGGCACTTTATTCTACCTTGATGACTCTTAAGTCACAATGTCCCAGGAATATTCCAAAAAAAAACAAAAACAAACAAACAAACCTATATATATACAGAATTCAGAAGAGGAGGGCATCCTCCGCAGAGGCCCGTGAGAACGCCAAAGAACAAACTCAGCCTTCTCTGCCATGGACGCCACGCCAGAAGGCTCATTTTTGATTTTTCATCCTCCTTTAAGCCTTCGCGCACGTCAGCATCCTCTGCGATGATGTCGGCCAGCAACCTCGATGATGCCGCCAGAGAGCGAGCGTGCTGCGACGTCACACCAGACACCCAAACGATGACAGCGTCGTGCGACCTCCGCGATGATGTCGGCGAGCGTCCGCCGCGGTAGCGCCAGTGCGTGGCGGTCCTATTAAAACAAATCTTTGCTCGTTAAAAAACAAAAAAAAAGCACTCAGAGAGAATGCACAAGTTTATTTATTCAAATTATTGGTAGGGATCCTCTGTTATTTTGACACTTCAAAAGTGCTTATGTAGCTCTTAGAGGAGCTAGCTTGTCTCCAGCGATGACACGGGCAAGTGCTTGTTGACAAATTCTGGGCCAGAGCACTGGAATACTTCATGTGCTACGTTCAAGAAAACTGGGAAAAAAAAAAGTTTATATTAATCACCACTGAGCAGAGCTAAAACATGCACATGCGCTGAAGACTGCTGGAAGTTCTTCCTTCAACCAGGGCCTCCCCAATATATAAAGATCAGAAAACAGTCCACAATCCAGTGTACCTCTATCACAATTACTACTTTCCTATTAGCCAGCGAATTTGCGGCACTTTATGGTGTTACAGAAAGAGCACAAAAATACGCCGCGAACAACAGAGGATCCCTAAAGACGCCGCACGTCCATATCAGTATTTGATTTTACGTTTTCTAATGTACGTTTGAACCGCAATTTGCATAGCTAACGCTCCAAAGCATTTTCTACGTTTCCAAAGGCTCGACTTGCGCTTTTTTTTTTTGGGTGTCAAACGTGAAGTGCTTTGATTCTTTCCATTTCAGTTCAGGTCTGAAACTGCCAGGCTGATCCAACAATAAGTTGACAATAGGGAAGAACTCTGGCACTGACTACTTCCTTTTAACCATATGACAGCCTCGATTGTTTTACTGATGCTGAAATAGCGGGCAAGCTAAGCTGGCCAAAGTCGGCCATTTTTGGCCCCCCAAAAAGTGTGAGGAGGCCTTTGGACTTTAGAACATTTCAGCCCAATAAAAGGGGACATATTATGGAAAATGTACTTTTTAATGGCTTATATCAAGTAAGGAAGTGAAAAAGCAATCCATACTTAGTGGGCCCTGGCTTTTTCTTTTTTTTTTTCCAGACTGGGCATAGTTCGTAGCTGCTCGACTCCACCCAGGTCGTCATGGTAACAAAATGAATTGGCAAGGGACACGGTGAGCAGTGGCTCATTTGCATGAGACAAAACAGGCTTGGAAAGTGTGCTGTAATTCTTGATCCTAAGGATGTTTTGACTTAAGTCACAGATGTGTTATTAAAACATCTGGGAACTGTTTTAATATTTTTAAAAAAAAACCGATATGAATAATATGTCCCCTTTTAATACCCATCGATATTCTCAGTGTGTCATCCAAAGAAAGAGGAGAATTATCAGAATGATTCAATTTGTGTGCCAGTGTTGGTGGCTCATTTATAAACCAGTGCCTCTGATTTGAAGGTGTCTGTTATCATTTGATTTTGGATTTTTGGTGCCAATTTATGGTTTTGCCAAGGTTTTATTCATTTGCCTGCCTGCCTATTTTTGTAATGGAAATGAATTACATTTATTATCATTGCTTTGAGGAAGAAAAAAAAAAGTTTGACTTTGCGCCTTCATATTTATATCCAATGTGTAAATTCAAAGTTATTTATTAAAACGAGAGCAAAGGTGCCTCAGACGAAGATGAGAAGCTGGACAGAATGTTACAAAAAACACAAAAAAGCCCAACAGCAACCACACGTTTTGTGTGACACTTTTCTTTTTGTTATTGGATCTTTTTTTAAAAGTTTTTTTTCCTGTGTAAAATCACATTTCAAATAAAAACTCTAAAATCTTTTCCTTCCAGTTTAGTTTTTTTATTTCAAATAATAGAAGAAGAAGAAGAAGAAGAAGAAGAATCATCTTTTATTGTCATGAACATGCATGCATGCACACGAAATTTGTTCTCTGCATTTAACCCATCACAGTGAACACATACACATGTTAGTGGAACACACTGGAGCAGGGGGCAGCTGAAGCGCCCGGGGAGCATTTCGGGGTATCAGTGTCTTGCTCAAGGACACCACAGCCGTGAGTCCGGGGGATGTTGGCGGATGGTCCAGTCGGGGTTTTGAACCTAGCGAAATAATAATAATAATAATAATAGCGAAAACGAGAATTTTCAAAAAGTGCTTGGATCTTCTGGACATTGTCATTACCTTTTTAACCTTGGATCTTCATTTTGAAAAAGTCCATTATACCGTAATACAATCTATTCAAACCTTCACTGCCATTGACGGCTTTAGAAGTCAAATGTCCATGTTAACTGGCAGTAGCTTGTCCATCGCCAACAAAGTACACATTTTGTCCTTTGAGTGACTTTGAATCCACTGAGCGAGGACGCTGCTATTAAATGCGAAAGCGTACGAAGAATAACGATGGGATTTCTGGGAACAGATAACAGCGCGAGTGCAGCTGCTTTTCCCGTCAGCGTTCAACTTCAACTGTTTTCATTTCATTCACATCAAAGACAACTTAAGTGTTCAATGAACCTGACATACATTTTTTTCAATACAGTGTTTAATGAACTTTAGCAAAGCGTTTAGTCTGCGTTGAATCTTACATTTGGTTTTGGTAAACAATTGACAATTTAGTCGGCTATCGATCTTATGTGCACGTTTCATCTTGGATGAGCCTCATAGTTTTGCAAACAAAGACAATTTGCGCATTTATAGTCTTCAACGAAAATTACAAACGTTTTCATGAACACGAGACAATTGAGTCTCCAATGAATCGTACGTTGTCGTCAATTTAGTCTGATGCACCTTGCATAACATTTCCAATGTTTACATAAACAGACAATTTAGTAGTCTTTGATGAACCTAGGGCACCTTTTAAAAGCAAAGACAATTCAGTCTTTGATGAACCTTTCACATACAAAGACAATTTGGTTTCATTAACCTAACATGTGTATTTGTAAAGACAAAAGGCAACATATTCCGATGACTCTTTTTACATCCGTTTTTGCTAACATCTGACCATTTAGTCTTCAAGGAATCTTATGCATGCTTTTGTTAACAGTGATTAAGTCTTCGATGAACAATAAATATGTTTGTGAAAACAATTGGGGTAAGAATTTGGCCTTCAACAGGCATTTTCATAAAGCTTACGTACTTGTTTTTAAACAGCAAAGACATTGTAAACATTTGAGACAATTTAGCTTTTAATGAAGCTTGCGTTCAAGTTTTCATATGAAAGAGATTTTAGGAAAGAGTAAACTTCAAAAACTTGTGTACATGTTTCTGAACATGAACATTTAGGCAAGTCTTCGGGAAAAGGTTTGTCAACAAAGACGCTTTGATGTTACGTACACGTTTTCTTTCTTTCAAAGACATTTTGTCTACTATGAACCCTGCATGTTTTTTAATAAACTTCATAGTCTTTGCTGGACCTTTTCGCAAAAACCAAAGACAATTTAGGAGAGACAATTAAGTTTTGGTGTTTTTCATCAACATGAAAGGCAATTTGGTCAAAGTGGTCGGAGCCCGTTGTTGACGGTGCGCGAGTGTTGTTATTAAAAAGGGTCCGATGACGGGCGCACATCTCGAGCGTCAGCTCCAAATTCAGACTTTCTTTGAATATGCTCTCGCTCTCTGTCATCTTGCAGCGGTGACATCATCAACGAATAAGAAGTCATTCATTCCGGCGGACTGTTCCCAGCACTAAGTAGGAGGTGATTACGGGAAGCCGTTGAAGCATTTATCTGATATTCTTGATATCCAGCCTGGCTTTTCTATACTAGCAGCACATCAATTTCAACTGGTTTACAGTTTTGCCTCACGGTTGTCCTACTAGTATGCCAAAGCTGTCCCAACAAGTGAGGGCAAAGAGCGTACTAGTAGTACATGGACTTTTAAGATAGATCTGGAGGACATGGGCTCGATGCTCAAACGGCCTTCCATAGGCGGCGCACAAGCAAACATCATACTTTCGTGACATACCCGGCCGGAGTCGGCCATTACTCTAATGGCTCTGCTCGAGGAGGCTGACGACAGCCCTGAGTCACCGTCTTCCTCCTCGTCCTCCGCTCCTGGCGCCGCGCCGCCGCTTTTATTTCCTGTGCGCGATGTCAGCGGCTGATAGCGCGGGACGCGGTCTGCGGACACAGGAACAAACAAAACAAAACAAAACCTGAGATACGCTCAAATCCTGACGAGATTTCACCATGAGGTCGCACTCGTGTTTTTGTAGATCCACGCGCACACATTTTCCGTAAACATCAGAGCTAATTTAGTATTCAGTCAACCTTTTACATACGTTTCTTTGCGAACATCAAAGACAATTTAGTCTTTGATGGACTGTTTTTGCAAACAAATTTAGGAAAGTATTTCTCATTTATGCAACCTTCACATCACAGTCGAGAGGGTCAGGCTTTGAAGATAGCCAAAGTCTTGGGCCAAAGTGTGGCAATGTTCCGCAATCCACGATTCACAGAGAGCAGAAACAGGCAAACTCCCACCTTGTTGACCTTTTAGCAAGATCTCAAACAGCCACGGGGACAAGAAGCGGACTCTCACTGGGTAGTCTTGAGCATCTCGGACACTCTGACGCTGATTGCATCGTCGACAAGGCCTTAAAAAGGCAGGGGTAGCTGACTGTGGCTAGAACGTGATTGGCTGTTTAGTAGAACGGAATGGCTAACAAATTGGCTGGCTATCTGTCATGGCAGACTGACATTTTTCGTAAGCAAAGCTAGTTTAGTATTCAGTGAAACTTACGTTTTTGTGAACATCAAAGACTGATGAACCTACGTACATTAGCGTAAACATAAAAGACAATTCAGTCTTTGATAAATGTTTCAGTTTTTGATTAACAAAGGTTTTCACAACTATCAAAAACAATTTAGGGGAGAATTTTGTCGCAAATGAACCGGGTGAGTAGCATCTATCTTTTTGTATAAATCAAAAACAATTTAAGAAAGGAAAATTCATGGAAATAAGCATAGGAGGAGCATGTGTGGATTCAATGCTTTGGTTTTTCTTTTGTGGACCTGACGACGTGCCTCCATAGAGAGATATTTTGAAATAGTTTTACCCCTCACGTGGTTGAAACACTTTTGTTAAATCATGTACACTTAGTAAAAAAAACACTTTTTAAACTCATTGTAAAAGTACTTGAACCCACCCAAAAATCTTAGAATATATAGAAAACACTTGAGGTATTGTAGTGTTTGTGTACGTACATACGTGTGCCTCTAAGAGGCGGAGCCTTGCGGGGCGGCGCACGACATCAGCTCATGCGGATGAGCGTCTCTGGCCGTGAGCTGTGGTTGACAGCAGCTTCTGTGCGAGTGCGCTCACTGTTTTACTGTTCTCCCTGCATTCAATAAATGGCCGCATCGATGACTGTGGCTCTCCTTTCCCACACGGGAGGGCATTACAGGAAGTACGCTGAAAAAACCTGTTAAAAAAAAAATCACAATATAGCAGGGGAATTCCTTTATTTTGAAAATAAATCTATTTTCAAGTGACTCATGAATTCTGTCCTATGTAGTATATAAACCCTCCTCCTTATTTTTTGCCTTTGCGCCACCCAAAATGTTCACGTTGACGTGCACTGGTGCAGAAAAAGCGCACGTGCTTGTTACATGATGCAAAAAAGGCAGCGTGGCGGCCAACGAAGCCGACGCGCCGTTTGGCTTTTACAGCCTGGAAAGAATCCACACTTTCTTTTCACCGCTTTTTCATGCACAGTGGTGCTTCCTGTCGCCTACTTACTTAGTATAGTATATTATATATATATATATATATATGTGTGTACGCTATATACATATATGGCAATAATTCGTGTGTATGTATTTTTTTTCAAAATTATACATGTGTAGGTATTTTTCATAAGGATGTTCCCATTAAGGACATCAAACCCACAAATTCAGATATTAAAAAAAAATATATATATATATATACAGAATCACATTTACACAACTAAAAACGAAATACATCAACTATATTTGTTAAAACATTTTCTCATTGAATATCAACTCCCAAAATGCAAAAATAATATACAAATGTTTAATGAATATTTCATTAAAAAAAACTATCATGAGGAAAGACATAAATTGTATTATATGTATGGATAATTACTATTATTAATGATTGTTTCTAAAAATCTGTTATTGACATGTAAAGCAGTGAAAACTCGTAGGGATAAAATCAACATGAACTAATAAAAGACAAATCTCATGAATAATTTCATGATTTTAAACTGATTTCAAAAAACAAATCTTGCCTTTTTGTAGCCGAAACCGAATCAGCTTGTCCTTCGTTTGTGTGCGATTTGATTCGATTTCCTGAGCTTCGGGCGGATGACGCTCCGCACGGCGCGCTGACGGGTGCGCACGCACGCACGCACGCACGCGCGCAGCACGCGCGCTATAAAAAGGGGGCTCCCGCACACCGAGGGTCGGTCCTTCCTCTCCGGCAGTCGCGCGGCGCGGACGCGGACGCTCACCATGGTGCCGTAAAGACGAGGAGACAGAGCGGAGAGGAGCGGCCGCGCCATGGACAACTCCGGCGCACCGCCGCCCGGGGGGCACTCGGAGCCGACGGCGGCGGGCTCGCCTCCGCCCGAGTCCCCCGCCGACGCGCTTCGCCTGGTGCCCGCCTTTTGGGACTCCCCGCTGAGCCACGGCATCAACGTGTTCGTGGGTCTGGTGCTGTGCTTCACCATGCTGGGGCTGGGCTGCACGGTGGACGCGGGCCAGCTGGGCGAGCACATCCGGCGGCCCGTCGGAGCGCTGCTGGCCGCCGTGTGCCAGTTCGTCGTCATGCCCCTGATCGCCTTCCTGCTGGCGCTGGCCTTCTCCCTGGACGACGTGGCCGCCGTGGCCGTGCTGCTGTGCGGCTGCTGCCCCGGAGGGAACTTGTCCAACATCATGTCGCTGCTGGTGCACGGAGAGATGAACCTCAGGTAATTTGCGCGCCCCTCTCCCCTCTCCCCTCTTTTACGCAAAACAAACAACGTTGTCGACTAGGGGTGGGGGGACGGCAGAGGAACTCCCTTTTTCGGTCTCAGCTCGGGCGAGAGTCAGAGCGCGCTCACAGCGCACCTGGATTGGCCGCCGGCCCATTGGAGAGCAAAAATCCAATCAATCATTTTTCTAATTATAGAAAAGTCGATATTTCAAGTGGAGGTATTCTTCCCAACGACGTGATGAAAGACAAAACATTGGAATATTCATAGGAAAGACGCCAAAACGAATATTATGATTAAATACAACAATTTGGCAGGCCAGATAAGCAAGTTGAGAAAATGTTCCCAAGATGACAAAACTATTCAAATAGCCATTCAAAATACCCTAACAATCCAAAACTGCTATTAAGATGACAGAACCTTTGATTCTGAACGGAATCAAATTCCTAAGATGAGCTGTATGAAAAATAATCACATTTACAAATATATCATTAAAATAAAAAAGGAAATCATATTTTTAGGGTGCTCCCCAAAATGTCATATTAAGATGACAAAACTATCCCAATATTCATTGCAAATCTAATATGAGCCCACTGTGCTGCCCTCCATTTTGCAAAGCGCATATCCTGTGCGGCGTCGCAGCCTCGCCCACTTTGGACGGGGCGCTTCCGGGGCACTCCGCAGTATTGTACATAAGATAACGTAAGTTTGTGCATCACGATTGCACGCTTCAATACCCGTTGACATTGGACGCCTTCTGGTGTGCGCTCATTGGCCGCTAGGCGGCAGTAAGACACGATAAACACGTGAAAGTGAGCTATTTGTTGGTAGTAAAAACAAATAATATATACCTTTAGAGGTATTGCTATGTCGTCTGTCTACATGCCTTGCTCCGCCGTTTGCATTCAATTCTCCCTTCCTTTCATTAGCCCATCTCTGGCGTTTTACATTGTACGTTAGCTTGAAGCTACTTTGACAAGTTATGTGCTTTGGTTCGATTCACAAAGCGCAATTCTCTTTAAGTTGGCTGCAACCTTTTGTTACGCAAATGTTAGATAGTAACTCAAGATAAGAAAAGAAGACAAATCGGCCAAGCAACGGCTCGTATCTTGAAAATCCCGTAAGTCGGCTCACTCGTAAGTCAAGGGACCGTTGCGTACCACGAACAATATGATATACTTTGCCAAAGTACATTGATAACGAAAGCGGAATTATATTTTAAGAAGTGAATATTTTTCATATTCTGTTATTAGACTTCTGTGCTCACCACGGATTGTCCATAACGAACACCGTGTTCAAGCATAAGGGTGTCCACACGTACACTTGGCACCAGGACACCCGAGGTCGCAGTTCGATGACCGCCTTTGCGGTCGTGTCATCGGACTTGCGGCCGCGTGTCTCGGACACTCGGGCGAAGAGAGGGGCGGAGCCGTCAACCGATCACCACCCGGTGGCGAGTCGGCTCCGACGGCGGGGGAAGATGCCGGTCCGACCTGGCAGGCCCAAACGTATTGTGAGGGTCTGCTGGGAACGTCTGGCGGAATCCCCTGTCAGAAGGAGTTTCAACTCCCACCTCCGACAGAACTTCGCTCATGTTCCGGGGGAGGCGGCGGACATCGAGTCCGAGCGGACCGTGTTCCGCGTGTTCCGCGCCTCCATTGCCGAGGCCGCCGACCGGAGCTGTGACCGTAAGGTGGTCGGTGCCTGTCGTGGAGGCAATCCCCGAACCCGTTGGTGAGGGATGCCGTCAAGCTGAAGGAGTCGTCCTGTAACTGGCTGGCGAAGTACTAGTGCTGTACTGATGAGCTGGGAGGTGTTCACTGTACGTGTAAATGGAGTTCCGGACGTCGTCACAAAATAATACTCATAAGAACAAAGTACAAATAACTCATTTGACAGGGTCCTACTGTCTATAATTTTCTGGAAGGTTGCAAACCAACGTTGACCGTACGCTCTCACCGCCAACAGCATTGTCATGACCATCTCGTCCACGCTGCTGGCACTGGTGCTGATGCCGCTGTGCCTGTGGATCTACAGCCGCGCGTGGATCAACACGCCCGTGGTCAGCCTCATGCCCTTCGGCGCCATCATCCTGACCCTGTGCAGCACGCTCATCCCCATCGGCCTCGGCGTCATGCTGCGCTACCGCTACACGCGCGCGGCTGACGCCGTCTTGAAGGTAAAGCGCTTCATTTGCGTGGTTGCCTGCATTTGCTGCGATACGATGTGACGGAGCGCAATCATGGGGAATTTTCTCATTTAACATGGGTCCAAAATATTAGAAGCAGATTTGCTGCACGGTGCAACTTCAAGCACATGGATAAACTTTGTCCTCCTGTTATGCACATTGGCGATTGTGTTTGGGTTTAATTGGGGGGGGGGGGGGGGGGGGTGATGTACAACCCCAATTCCAATGAAGTTGGGGCGTTGTGTTAAACCTAAATCAAAACAGAATACAATCATTTGCAAATCACGTTCAACCTATATTTAAGTGAATACACTACAAAGACAAGACATTTAATGTTCAAACTGATGAACGTCATTGTTTTTAATTTAGCAAATAATCATGAACTTAGAATTTAATGGCTGCAACACGTTCCCAAAAAGCTGGGACAGGTGGCAAAAAAGACGGAGAAAGTGGAGGAATGCTCATCAAACACCTGTTTGCAACATCCCACAGGTGAACAGGCGAATTGGGAACAGGCGGGTGCCGTGATTGGCTAGAAAAAGAATTGCTCGAGTCATTCACAAGCAAAGATGGGGCGAGGTTCACCTCTTTGTGAACAAGTGCGGGAGAAAATAGTCCAACAGTTTAAGGACAATGTTCAAAAGGTTCCGAGAATCTGGAGAAATCACAGCATGTAAGCGGCGAGGCCGAAAACCAGTGAGCTTCGATCCCTCAGGCGGCGCTGCATCAAAAACGACATCGATGTGTAAAGGATATCATCGCATGGCCTCAGGAACAGTTCAGAAAACCAATGTAAATACAGTTCGGCACTACATCCGTAAGTGCAACTTGACACTCTACTATGCAAAGCAAAAGCCATTTATCAACAACAGCCAGAAACGCCGCCGGCTTCTCTGGGTCCGAGCTCATCTAAGATGGACCGACGCGAAGTGGAAAAGGGTTCTTTGGTCCGACGAGTCCGCATTTCAAATAGTTTTGGGAAATTGTGGACGTCGTGTCCTCCGGGCCAAAGAGGAAAAGAACCATCCGGACTGTTATGGACGCAAAGTTGAAAAGCCAGCATCTGGGATGGTATGGGGCTGTGTTAGTGCCAATGGCATGGGTCACTTACACATCTGTCAAGGCACCATTCATGCTGAAAGGTACATACAGGTTTTGGAGAAACATATGCTGCCATCCAAGGAACGTCTTTTTCATGGAGGCCCCTGCTTATTTGAGCAAGACCAAAGGTGATGTAACAAACGCAGTGGCAAACATGAGCCCGTCCGTCCCAGCTTGTTTGGAACGTGTTGCAGCCATCAAATTCTCAGTTCATGATTATTTGCTAAAAGCAATATATATATAGGTTGAACATGATTTGCAAAATCATTGTATTGTGTTTTGATTTATGTTTAACACAACGTCCCAACTTCATTGGAATTGGGGTTGTACAATTTAAAGAAGAAAACTAAAATACAGTAAAAATGACGTTTTAATGCAATTTTGATGAACCCCCAAAGCATCTATGTTGCGGTTCTATAATCCTTTAAGCAACAGATTGAACACAAATGGTGCAGCAATACATGTAGACATACAACATAACGGCACTCCATCATATATGGAACAACTGATATTAGTGCCGTACTGATGAGCTGTTTGAACAGTTGAGATGTCTCATTGAACGCTACATCTCTGTCTGTCAGTCTTATACTGCCCCAAGTTGGCCAAGGAGGAAAGAACAGTTCAGAAAGAACAGCACAATGGCCATTCAATTGATGCAGCGTGACAAAAACGGTTTATTTTTAATTCAATTTAATTGTGTCATTACTGTGTGTTTTTATGAAGTACAATATTATGTAGTGCCATTTTTTCTCATTAAAATACGCAGTACTTTTTGTTGTTGATTTGGGTTGGAGGCTGGAACGGATTAAGGCATTTCCATTCATTGCAATGTGAAAAGATAATTTTAGAAAAGATCCGGATCATACAAATGAAACTCGTATCTCAAAGCACCACTGTACGAGTATTTTTAATAACAAGCTTGGTCACAGAAAAATATTTTTCCTATTTATCAAATTATTGAATGAATGTCCGACCCCATGAATGTCTCCTTTTTTTAATTTACTTGCTCTTATTTTGAAATTCTCAGCCCTACTTTGATTTGGTAAATGAGAAAACACACAGTTGTGTTCATGTGTTTGATGACCCAGGCAGAATTTGTAAGATGGGTACAATTCTTTGAAGGACGAGGCGTAACACATTTAATTTGAATGGGATTTAAATTAAACGGTCAAGCATGAAGAAATGATGCTTGAGCATGAAGAAATTAATGGTGGTTGTTGTTGTTCAGACGTAAAGAAATAAAAAATAAAAAATAAAACATTTCACAAATTTTGCCAGGGTATGTAAACTTCTGAGCACAACTGCAGATATATGCAGTCATACGTACGTACGTACCCCTGTCATATTGGAACGAAAGTGGAGGCTACACTTTTTTTTTTTTTTTTTTAATAACCACTGGGTGGCGGTGGCATTTTAGAATGAAAGTGTACAGCTTTTTCATAACCACTAGATGGCGGCATACATTTATAAAATGTGAACGTTTTTTTCCATTTGCCCCTCTCCCTATGTATAACGCGCACTATTGATTTTTGACAATTTTTCGAGGGGAAAAAAATGCACATTATACACGAGAAAGGACAGTGTTTGATTAGTAACGGGGAGCCCCTGAGTCGCCATGACCGTACGTACCTGACGGGGCCGCGGTGTCTCCGCAGGCGTCGCTGTGGTCTCTGCTCATCACCCTGGTGTTGCTCTTCATCCTGACGGCGGCCCTGCTGGGCCCCGAGCTGCTGTCGGCCATCCCGCCGTCCGTGTATGTCGTGGCCCTGCTGATGCCCATGTGCGGCTACGCGGCGGGCTACGGTTTGGCGGCGCTCTTCGGCCTGCCGCCCAGCGGCCGACGCGCCGTCTCGCTGGAGACGGGCTGCCAGAACGTGCAGCTGTGCACCGCCATCCTCAAGCTGGCCTTCCCGCCGCAGCTGATGGGCGGCATGTACATGTTCCCGCTGCTCTACGCGCTCTTCCAGGCGGCCGAGGCGGGCGTCTTCATCCTGGCGTATCGGACGTACCGCAAGCGGGTGCTGGGCAAGGAGGAGCCGGCGGCGCGGCGGGACGGCGAGGACACTCGCATCACGTACCAGCGCTTCTGGGACGAGGACGTCGACTTTGACGAATCGTACGGCGCCGTGACGGTCAGCGACCCGAACGGCATCATGCTGGACCCCTGCCCACCAGACCCTACGCCTGTGTGACAAACACAATGTTGCTGTGACTAAAGATAAACAAAAGAATACAAGATGGGCTGATGCATGGAAGGCCTTCATAAGCTGTGTATTTCCATTTTTAATTAATAGGCAATTGAAAATCAAATATTGAAAAAGTGACTGATTATTTTCTTTTGATCAAACCAGGGTCCGACATTGATCTTTTTTTTTTTTTTTTAAGCCAAGTTGTGGTGGCCTTGTCAAAACTGGTACTGGCCTCATAAGTTCATGATATAGCACGATAACATTCAATGATTGAGAGACTAAATATGAATAGCGTCTTCCTGCTGTATTACTTATGACTGCGGTGTAGGACTGAAGTGCTATACACCGAACCCCAGCAACAGTTGGAAATGACTTGAATATTAACTCTCATAGGTCACTTCAAAGCCTGGATACAGAGCAGTTAACTTCACGGGCGAGATGGTGAGACTTTGAAGATTCGTTATTTGTCAGTCACATAATGCTCCGGAATCCACACATAGCAGGCCAGGGATGCTCACCCGTCATTATCTTTGTAGCAGAATCCTTACAACAGCCTTGGGGACCGGAAAACAACGATGCTAAGGCAGACCTCGTGGTCAGAGGTGGAAGGCAGAGGGGCTTCACTGGTCGCGGTGCAGCGTCTTACATGAACTGCCTCACAGTTCTGAGGACCGGGGTTCAATCCCCAGCCCCGCCTGTGTGGAGTTTGCATGTTCTCCCCGTGCCTGTGTGGCTTTTCTCCGGGCGCTCCGGTTTCCTCCCGCATCCCAAAAACATGCATGCTAGGTTAATTGACGACTCTAAATTGCCCGTAGGTGTGAATGGTTGTTTGTTTGTATGTGCCCTGCGATTGGCCGGCAACCAGTTCAGGGTGAACCCCGCCTCCCGCCCGATGATAGCTGGGATAGGCTCCGGCACGCCCGCGACCCGCGTGAGGAGACGCGCGACAGAAAATGGATGGATGAATCAAGTAAATGTTTTTTTTTTTATTTATAGTTTATTTCCATTGCGTCATTAAAAAACAGGACATTATTTCAAATTGACAGTGCACAAAATGGTAACAGGTTTGGTACGTAACATGTCGGAAAATGCCACCAAAAATGTTGATTATTGTTTTGCAAAGTAAAAGCAGATGTTTGCAAATGTCTTACTTTGATTAAACACAAAGCTAATCAGTCTACTTTCATGGAGGACTCCAAAAATATGCAAATATTTCCTGCCGAGAGGCTGAAATTCCAAGGATTTGGACAATTCTAAGTTAAGGTCTCGAAATGACGACTCGATTATCAAAATAGTTATCAATTCATTTGATAATTGATCAGTTGTTGATTAATTGACTAATTGTTGGACCTGTAAACATAACTGAGGATTCCACCTCTATGTCTTTCAGTGACTCTTCCAGTATGGCTGTTGCTACCTGCCGGTGACACTCCATGACACCTGAGGCTCAGTGGTGAGCTTTCAGACAGGACAGGATGTTCTCAGAGGCAAACGGCCACTGAGCTTAACGTGTCATCACCAGAATGCAACAGAGAGACTGGAAGAGTTACAGAAAGGCATAGACAAAGACAAAGCCCTCTTTGATATAAATGTATTGCTTCGGTGCCACCTTATAGCATCTTGGTGCCAGGGAATGTAGTTAAAGTGAGGGGAGGAGCTTCAGCTACACAGGACATCGGCCTGTCTAATAAAAAAGTAGCACTTTGCCACCATTTTGTGGCATCTCTCGGCAATTAAAAACCTTTCTGGGGGGTTCTCAATTACGTGTGGATTTTCGCAGTATGGAAGTACAAAAACACACACAAAAAAAAATCTAATTCTCTCTTGTAGTTCTTCCATTTTGGATTTGATCAGTCTAAAATTAATATGGAAAATGTGGATTCCCCCCCCCCCCCCCCCCTTTTTTTCCCCTTTCAGATTATAAAGGACAAGAAAAAATTCAGTCACATTTTCATGTTTAGATTTTGGTTTGCCAATTGGTAGTGGAAAGTACCAATGATGCACAGATTTTCAATGTTTATCAATAATAAAAAAAAAAAAATCATCCGTGAAAACACATCAGTCTGTGAATGTAACAACAGCCATTTTGTGTGTGTGAACAGATGTACAAAATGTCTATATGAAAAGAAATGTATGGAGGAAATTAAAGATGTACATATGTAAAATCTCTTTTCTTGGCTCAACAACCCATTTAAGTCAAGTTTTAACATTCTCAACTGTCACACAAGTGTAAAGAGAAGTTAACCACATATTAAAAAAAGAACAAATATAAGGCCAGCAAAAAAATTCTTTCATTTTTATTATTTTTTTTTTTATTCTTCACATTTTTTAAAAGGCTATTTTTTTTTTTTAGCTTTTTGAACTTCAAAACTGGGAAATGGGAAAAATTGGAACTGAAGCACCAGACTAAATTTGCATGTTCCAATATATTTGAAAGCTTTTTAACCTCAAAATGGGTGAATTTGACCCGCAATATCACAGAAGGGTTATGAAATGAACAGGAAAGTACAGTGGTACCTCGACTTATGAGTGCCCCGACTTTTTTCGAATTTACTAAACTGTCGCTCGGTCAATTTCTATTTGTGTTGTGAGCCAAAATTTGGGATACAAGCGAGCTTCAGATATGCTTCCGCTTGACTGAATAGTTTCCCTACTATCAGAATCAGAATCATCTTTATTTGCCAAGTATGTCCAAAACACACAAGGAATTTGTCTCCGGTAGTTGGAGCCGCTCTAGTACAACAGACAGTCAATTTACAGAACACTTTGGAGACATAAAGACATTGACAAAAAAAACAACAACAACAACTATAACATTGAAAATGGCAACTTGTAATCATATCTCATTACATTTCCAAAGTAATCTTCCCAACACTGTACTTGGAGAGCCAAGTATTTTTGGAGGTGGTACTTGATGTAAAAAGTACTCCTGTACTGGGCTTGCCGGGATGAATAAAGTTGTCTGAATGAGACGAGCACGTGTGCAGCGTGGCGTCACCTCCACACCTCCACACCTCTGCGCTCACGGGGCGAGATTGTAATTTTCAAAATAATATGGAATACTCACGGTTACGTTGCGGCGGTATCCAAGTGTGTCTGTAAATGCAGACATGAGCTAATGTTAGCTGAAAAAATAACAACATGGAGTCACAGGTAAGTGCTTTTAGCAAATGTGAGCTAGTCACGTTAGCTGAAAAAAAAAAAAATAACAATACGGAGTCACGGGTAAGTGTTTTAGCAAATGTTAGCTGAATTAAAAAAAAAAAAAGAAAATGGAGTCACGGGCAAAGTGTTTTCATGCACACGAGCAGAGAGGTTTGGAGGCGACTCCACACTGCACTCTGGAGAGTCTAAATCAAAAGCTTAGACACGCCCCCTACCTTTTGGCGGGAACACAGCTGCGTGCAATCCGTCCTAATTGGCAGGCAGACTTGTGATTTAAATGACGTCACCTGCTCAGCTTCAAAAAACGCAACAAAATGGCAACATACGGTGACGAGCCAGTCGATCGTTATTTCTATTCATCTTACAACAACAACCCTTATTCGGGCAGATACCGGCCCAAGGAGCTTCCGAGGAAGTACAAAGGTAGCTACCTGTCCCACTATGGCGCCGACGCATCGGAGGCCTTCAACAACCAGCAACGGGCCCAGCTCAAGTCCATCCTGTCTCAGATCAACCCCAAGCTCACGCCGAGGCTCCGCAAGGCCAACACCAAGGACGTGGCCGTGCAGGTCAACCCCAAGCAGGACGCCTCGGTGCAGTGCTCCCTCGGGCCAAGAAGCCTCGGCGCGGTCAAGCGAGACTTCCGGCGTAAGAAAGGCTCCGAGAGCTCCGTGACGTCCGGCGACGGCGGAAGCCCCAAGGGGGTCGTGCGCTATCCGCGGACCCTGGCGCTCTACTCCCCCGTCGCCTACCGGAACATCACCTGCTTCCTGCCGGAGGACCAGGAGTCGTCGCCGCCGCCGCCGCCGCCCGCGGAGGCTCCTCCGGCCGAGCTGGGAGAGGAGGTCGAGGCTGCCGCGGGCGCCGACGAGGGGGGGGAGAAGCAGGCCGAGCCGATCAAGTCAAAAGATCCGCCGAAGAGCGAGGACACCAGGGCCGCCATTGAGGAGCCTCCAAAGGAGAAAGCGAGAGTGCGCTTCCAGGTTGGGCCAGCTTGGCTTCGTTTAGTTGCCATCATTTAGTCAAGTTTGGTTTGGAATTTGTGTGCGTGCAATATTGCTGACAGAACTTTTACCCCACCAGATTAAAACTGGTTCATTTTTGTCATGTCATTAAGTACAACATTTGGTTATCAAACAAATTTACAACAGTTTTTAGCAGACGGACTTAACCTTAGTTTTTTTTTTTTTTTTTTTTTTTTTTAATTAGCTACCCCTCTAAATCTTTGCAATTTTAAATCCTACCACCCAGTATCTTATACATACCACTGGTCATTTTAAAGTTGAATTAGACCTTTTCAACACAGTAATCTTAATTCAAATGTGTACATTAAAAGTTTTAGATGCTGAAACTTCTCATGGGTCATTTGAAAAGGCACACAATGTGGTGTGTGTGATAAAGGGCATGGTGGGCCGTATATGGCCTCCCCACTTCTGATCTAATTTCAACATTGCTCTTGATTCTATTTCAGTTTCTGGAGCAGAAGTACGGTTATTACCACTGCAGAGAGTGCAATCTGAGATGGGAGAGCGCCTACGTGTGGTGCGTTCAGGCCACCAATAAGGTGAGGACTTGGCGAACCTTGATGCATCTGGGGGGGGGGAAGTTGAAGCCTGGCAACCTTTTTGTCCTGTTCGGCTTTTGGGTCAAGCAGAATGGAAAATCTGTATCCCTTTTATGGCGGAACAGTTTTACTGTGTCACAGTGGAGATTTTCAGCTTTCGCTGTGATATTATAATTGAGGTTTATTGATAATCAGACTTGATCAGTCCAACAGAGAGTTTCGAGAAGGGAACGAGAGACAAAGGACTAATTGTAAACAGGATGAGAGAAGTAAATCATTACATTAGCTACAACAATGAAACATTAAGTATGAGTGTTGCATGGGGTTGTAGTGCTACACTCTGTGAGGGAAGGACCGGAGAAGAAGCTTGCAGGACAAGGGTCGTGAACCCGACTGTACAACTGAAGTGCGGCGGCATTAATTCGAAGTCTACGGGACGAGAGTATAAGTGAGGGGATACACAAGCCATTTGCCACAGGAAGTACGTGAGCCAACACCCAGTGAAAGAGTCCTGGGGGGGGGGGGGGGGGGGGGGTGTGTGCGGATACAAGCGAGAGAATTGATACCGTTTTGCATGCGCAAAGACTGACAGAAGTGTCCTGTAATTGCTGTGGCCGCACCGCGTTTAAGACGGTTACGTCATCCAGCGCTATTAATTGTGAAGTTTCTGGGCAGATTATATTGGTGTGGCAACACACAGGCTGAAATCGGATTGGACAAACCCCGGTTGCAACTTCCCACCATTGGTGCGTTCCAGGTTTACTTCAAACAATACTGCAGGAAATGCCAAAAGGAGTTCAACCCGTACCGTGTGGAGGACATCACGTGTCATGTGAGCTACATGTTTGAAATCAAATTAAAAAGCTTGCCACCTTGACTAAACTGTCCTCCATCTCTTCTCCAGACGTGCAACAAAGCCCGCTGCTGCTGCGCCTTAACTCAGCGCCACGTGGACCCCAAGCGTCCGCACAGGCAGGACTTGTGCGGCCGCTGCAAAGGCAAGCGACTCTCCTGCGACAGCACCTTCAGCTTCAAGTACATCATCTAACCACAACAGCCAGCGTATACGGTCTTCAGTTTATTTTTTTGGGTTCACATGTTGTTGCCACGCACATTCACTACTAATAAAATGTCTAACTTGCACTTTGTGGAGACATTGGTCAATTTCTATTAAGCTTGATGCCTATTCTCTTGGCTACACTGCTTCCAGTACGTCACTTTGTTGCCAAATCAATCAAGCTGATGTAACTAAAAATAAATTGGGAATGGGACTGTTTAACCCAGCGATTCTTAGACTAAATGCACAATTTGTCATCACCGAGCCGGAGCAAGGCACACATTTGAATATGGTGGAAAACATTGCAGTAGTTCAATTAAGCCAAAGTGAGTGAAATATTTGGAAAGAGGTCTGTAGACCACATTTCTCCCCTATGAAAAAGGATGACCAATCACTCTTGGAACATATTAGATTTTTATTCATCCAGAAAGAAGGCTGGTATGTGAGTGAACAAAAAAAAAAAAAAAATCTGCACCTCTAAAATAAAAGCTCTCCCAGGTCAATCTTTAAATAATGAACAGCATTCAGAATGTACCAGACAAGCAGTGACCGTCAGGGAGGGGTGAAGAATTCTGCTTGGTTGGCGGACAAATGGAAAACGGTCTCCTTTCCGTATCTTTGGATTGTGAGGCGGAAGAGCAAAGGAATGCATGTGGTGGGATACGGATGCTACAGTAGAGCCCTCACACCCTTTTTCCAGGCTGTGACATCACAAAAAAGGCAGCTTGTCCCACCATGGAATTAAAAAAAAGTTGGGTTATGAATGACTCATCACATGAGCATGGCACCCTCTGCAGTGCATTAAGTACAAGGAAGGGAAAAATACTGCTTTTACACTTTCTAAAATATATACAGAGTAAAATAAGTTATGAGCTGTGTGCATATCTATGCATCACACAGCCTCTAAAGGCAGCTGCTTATTTGGTTAGACGGGGCAGATATTTATCTCTCTATATATGTTTCTCTTTTTACACTTACTTCCCTGAGGATTTCCCACAGGCGCTCGACGTTAAATACCCCAACATTTACAACCGAGGAGGTTAATTAAGCTCTGACTCGTAAAAAATACATTTCGCCCCAAAAAATACTCTGCTTTTTCTCTCTTTCAAGCATGCTTTTTTTTTTTTTTTTTTGCTTACGAATGTATCGTCGATGGCGTGCGGGGTACAAAAACGACAAAATAAAAGCAAAATCTATCATCCCACTGCTTTGCCAACGTGTGTGTGACTTATTGCAAACGGAATCTTGCATGAGGTTTTTTTTTTTTTAGTGTGGGGAAGATACGCTACTCCAAAAAAGTTTGAAAGTTTGGGCTTTGGTGTGAAATTTCGCGATGAACCCAAAACGCACTAGGACCTTTAAATGTTTGACTACTTGTTTTCTAACAAGGAGCCGCATTGCAAAATTCAATTTGAATGATGGCCACTTCCCTCTGAGAATATCCTGTCGGCAAGTGGCCACTGACCTTCTAGTGTTGTCATGTTGCAACAGAAGTAGACATCTGGAAGAAGGTTAAGGTTACAGCGCATTTTCGGTTGATCCAGAAATGTCACCCCGATGCCCAATATCCCAAATTCTTCGCGAGGAATGTCCTAGCTCCAAGCGTCCGTCTGGCGTGATGAAGAAGTCTCCTCATTCCCGCATATCCTTTTGTAGCCCTTTGAGACGGCGAGTCTCCCGCCCCTCCGGTCACAGTCCTCCTCCGCCGGGAGCCTGCGCTCGACTCAGTGCCTCTCGGATCTGCAGGTTGAGCTCCATGAGGCGTCCGCCGGCCTGAGAGAGGTCCCGGCTGGGGCCCACCACGGCCAGGCAGCCCGTCTGGCCCAGCGTCTGGTGGCGGAAGTAGATGTGCAGCAGCGTCTGCACGGCGTCGTCGCCCTCGCTGCCGAAGATGTCGTTGGGCCACAGCGACCTGGCGGCGGAAAACAAGGGTCGAGGCTCTTCGCGTGATACAGTTACACGCAGCTTAGCCAGCTTAATGCTAACGCTATGGAGTCAACACTATCTAGACAGACCACATAACCCAACTCAATGATATATTCTGTATCCTCCGCAAAGAACAGCTAATATTAGTGCGGAGAACTGAGAGGACTTTTTCTTTTTCCATGACAGGCCCACCAGAAAGAGGAGCACATTGGCGATTCAAGCTTTTCAACTGAATCGAAAGTCATTAATGTGTGTGTTTATACATTTCCATTCATTTTTGTCACGGAATTAATTCAACTCATCTCAATGCACCACTGTGTATGATTTGGTGTTTAAATATACAACGTTGAATTCCATTTTGCCCTATGCTCCGTGGTGTCTATAATTAGCAATTGTTTGAAAGTTTATCATTTCCATTACATGTTAGCATTGAGCTGGCAACAAAATGATATTGTTCGCCTAAATCATATTTCAATTCCGTTCTTTATGTTATTGCTTCTTCTCGGTGTCTACCGAAAGACTTTGACTTGGGTGAGGGCCGAGCCAAAGTCTCGGGCTCTCAGCGTCTCAACCAGCGACTGGATGGCCGTCTCCGTGCTGGCGTGGGCGGCGTCCGGCGTGCGCACGTCCTCCTGGCCGTCATTTCCTCTCTCGGCCGCCTTCAGGCAGGTCTCCAGGGCGCTCAGCTCGTCCGACATGTTGGTCACCTAGGCGACGGGGAGACAGATAGACGGGAACGGCGTGAGTGCGTGTGTTGCATCCAAGAACGGAGGCAGCAAAATAAGCATCTTGATTGAATTTGAACGTTGACGGCAGCTGACCTCATCAATCCCCATAAGAAATGATTCAATTTCATTCAGTAGTGTAATCCATTTCAAGGTGCATTAAGATGCAACACGGCCGTGCACGGTTCCCTTCCAACAACAATACTTTGTCGTCTTTTTTAGGGATGTGGAAGAACAATTGTTCATCATCAATTGTTTGTGTTCGTTTTTTTGTTTTTTTTTAAGGAACATGCAACATGAATGTGTCTCCATTTTAGGGAATTGCAACATCAAGAGTTTGTCTTCTTTATAAGAAAGCTAATCATCCAACAGTATCTTTTTGGGGAGAAAGCGAAACATCGACTGTGTGTTTTTGTGGTTCTCCCTCACCTCGGCCTCCCTCTTGATGGTGTCCACCCTGCTGATGAGCTTACAGTAGGCCTGGAAGAGCAGCAGCAGCTGGAAGTGCAGCTTGTACAGGCGGCGACACAACTCCAATTCCTGAGCACAAAACAAACGCAAAAGGCGGCGTTGAGAAGGACCGAAAAACGTACGAGGAGACAGCTGGGCGGGGTCAACGGGCTAACGAGGCCCGGCGCGCAACGCCATCCCGATGTTGAGAGTCTATCGCTAGCAGAATTAGTCGATTAGAAAAGGATCCATCACAGAGTGGCTGTCGAGATGAACAAGATGAAGATGTCACTCATTACAGGCGGCCCTTGGTTTGCGATGGTGCCAATGTAAAAGGTTACAACACGCACGGCCAAAGAAACTGTTTGCGCAGCGGCATAAGCATACGGGAAGGAACGCTCACGTTTTCGGACCAAAATCTACTGTAAGACTACTACCACGTTAAGAGTAGGTTAGTACTAGACTAGCGCGCATTCTAACATAAAAACACTCGTGTCGCCGCTGCCGGAACGTCACGCCTACAACATATGACTGACAAACAAAATTGCTCAAATCTGACAGAACCTGGACGAACAACAGACAAAAATCAAGCAAAAACTGATACAACAACAAATTGGACATATACTGACAAAAATAAAGAAATACTCTATTTTCACAACCATTAAAAGTCTTACATTTTCTCTCAAATGGACGGGGCGGGGCGGCGCGCCTTATGTTTGCACCGAGTTCCAAAATCTGTAAATGTTGTGCGACTTTGATGAGCGCTCCGCCTGACTGACTGGGAGCATTTCCTGCCGACACAGAGGACGCTAAAGGCACGGCCCCGGTATGTGCATTGCGCAAAACAAAACTCGCTTTGGCTAAGGACCCCCGAAAATGCCACCGACGAAGAGACACGCTTCCGAAGCACAGTTGAAACCGCAAGCTATCAGTTACCCGGAGGAACACGGGAATCGAGCAGCCGCGAGAGAATTCAAGATCGACGGATCCGCGGTTGGCAAGCGGAGGAAGCAGGAAAACGAGCTTCGCCGAGTCAAGAAGACGAAGCGCCGGGCGAGTTGCGCCACCACATGCGGACGCCTGGGCCAAGTTATCCGAGCTTTCGCGAAAGCCGGCATCGTTGCCGAACAGCAATGACGAGACCGACTCCGACGAGTGCCAGAGGGAACCCGGCGTGTTTGATGGAGAACTTGCCCGGCTGTTCATTTGGGATACAGAAGATGAGGATGTGGATTGATCACAAAAAATAAACGCGACTACATTGTTAAATACTTCAATAAAGTACAACCAAACTCAGTTTTGCCACCGCTGCCTTTTTAAAAACATGCTAGCCTATGTTTTACCATGCCTACGCCCAATAATACGCTGCGCCTTATGTATGTGTTCAACACAGAAAGAGACCCCGTAACTGAGACTGCGCCTTTTAATACGGTGCGCCTTACGGTCGTGAAAATACGGTACATAAAACGGACAAAACAACAGGCAAAAATCGGCAACAAAATTAAGGGGGGGGGGGGAAACAAAACTGACAAAAATCAGGCAATAAACAGATAATGGCACAACAATATTACCAAGAAAAATGGACAACTCTGACAAAAACAAAAAATAAAAAGCTAAAAATGAGAAAAAAAACCAGATACAAATCTGCCAAAACGTCATATAAAAATTGGACAAAAATATTACCGAGACCAAAACAATAGGAAAAAATGTGACAAAGAGAAAAATCTCCAAATAATTGGGGGGGGGGAAGCTGAGAAAATCCCAGCAAAGAATTTACTAACGTGACCAAAAAAAAAAAAAAAAAAAACTATTAACAAAAAGCTGACAAATATTAGAGGGAAAAACTTACAAAAATCAGTCAAAAAAAAACAAATTTGACAGGTATGACATAACATGACCAAAATGTGTCAAAGAAAAAAATCATCTAATAAAAATCCAACAAATATGACAAAACCTGGCCAAATCCAGAAATACAAAAATCTAACAAGAAAAAACCTGGCCAAAATCTGGAAATAAAAACCAAACAAAAATCTAACAGATATAACAAAACAAAACAAAACAAAAATAAATCTAACAAAAACCTCCTTATGACATGACAAAACGTGGCCAAAATTAGGCAAGAAAAATCATTTTTTAAATAAAAAAATAAATAAAAATAGGCAATAGGTTAATGACAGTTGCGTTCCGAATTCCATCGTAAACAGAGGACCCCCTGTATTCATCTGGGAAGCTATAGAACTTCATTTGAAAAGGGCATAGAGCAACAACCATGCAAAATGAAAAAAATGAAATAAAAAAATGTGTGGTTATTTCACTTTCAAGCATCATGTTCCTCCATCGGGACCCTGGCAACACTAAAGATTTATTTTGCCATTGAGGGGGGTAACAATATGATCGGATGAGGGTGTTAGGTGGCCAATCAAGGCAGAGGTACAGGGGTCTGTGATGAGGATGGTCGGTGTTGTCTATTAAAACAGGAGAACCACTTACTGCCAGACTCTCCATGTGCTAAGCAAGAAGGTGACAAGGAGAGAGAGAGCAAAGAATTAGTTGGAATTCACACGGCACTTGAGGGGCGGAAAGAACTGCGAAAAACTGATTTTGAAGGCCTTATAGCCCAGCTAAAGTTCAACTCCAACTGTTCAAATTGTCTTTACAAAGCAGAGATAATCTTTGCCACTGAGTATTTTCGGATGCTCTACGTGTTTGTGTTTGCGTTTCAGTAAAAGTTGTCGGACTCCCTGAGCCGATCTTTGATCATTCTCGCTGTACGTTAGGATTAGGATTAAGCTGGTGGACGTGTTAGGCTAATAATAATGACGGCGATGTTGTGTTGTGCGTGAAAGTACTTTCAGCGGGGGAGTCTAAAGAGCTAAAAATTCATGAGAATTTGCAATCTGCAAAGAAAGTTGCGGCTTATTGTCTGAAACGTATGAATTCGCGGACCTGGTGGCATTTATTGAGTCGACAGCCTACCTGTGCGTGAGTGTTGAGCCGCTGGCAGCCGTCTTTGTCCCCGAAGGTTTTCCTGCAGTTGTCCAGCCACTAGAAATAGAGGAAGATCAAGCGGAGTGACACTGGACTTTGATATTCTGCATACATCATAACATCTGGTCAGCGAGGACAATGATGAGAGCGTTGTACTTAGCGTATTCCAAAAAACCAAAAACCAAAAGAGAGAACAGGGTGGGGAGCGGGTGTGTAATATTCGACCCCCCAGGGAGCAGGCTTTTCTCATTCGATTAGCGGCCGTGCATGGCAGAGACCAACCGCCCCAACGATCTCACCTCCCGAGCGCCTCCCCCTCACTAAATCCTCCCGCCGCGGCTCACTCGAACTGCTTTAGGAGCACCGGACCCGAGTTCTTTTTATCCCCCTCAACAGGGGACGTCATGTGCGCACTCGTGCACTCGTGAGGCAAGCCAAGCCAAGCCCATCGCGACATGGTTTCCGATTTCACCGTTTTTGGGAAAAACATTACCAAGGGCATAGCCAATTCGCTCCCGGAGCATTTTTGTCTCTCGTCAAACCCATTTATCACCGGGGTTGCAGAAAGACCCGCAAGAGATGAAAATCGGCAATATAGAGACCATATGAAAGCATTTTTGCTAGTTTCGTGTCTCCCCAACACATTGAAACTGGTTACAAACACAATTTTTAAACACATTGTTAACTGACAGCAAAAAACTGACAAAAATATGACACAATTTCCAAAAATCAGGTAAAACTGACCAAAACATGACAACCAAATATCAGACAAAATAAACTAACAAAGAAAAAGCTGACAAAATACAGCAACAATCTTTTATAACAACAACAAAAATGGAACAAAACTTAAATAAAATCATGCAGTTTTTTTTTAATGTCCAAATATGGGAAAATGTATAACAATCTTACAAAACTTCAAAAAAACCACAAAAAAAAACATTTTGTAAATGTGTGTGGATATTATTTAACAACGTGGATCTTAATACAAAAACACGATTTTTGGGGGATTCTTCATAAATTAAGCCGTTAGCAGATTTTTTTTTGGGGGGGGGGGGGGGGGGAACCTATCCTGTTATTCACTGAAAAACACAAGACACTGCAATATGTAGTTGTATTGTGTTTTAGAATTGCAGTTTTTGGGGTTCATGCGTTCATATTGTTGAAAAAGTGTATTTTTCAAGCTTGTGGTCGGGTCTCTAGTATTCTCTCTATAGCACAGATTTTCACCTATTGCATGTGGGTCTGGAATATAAACGGGGGTTGAGTGTACAGCACTTACGAGCTCCGCCGCCTCCCTCTTGGCGTTGTACGTGTCCAGGTGTTCCTGCAGTTCCAGAACGCTAAACTTGAGCGTCTCCAGCAGTCCGCACGAGACCAGCTAGGACAGAGAGACACAAATATGAACACCCGATTCAAGCACACCCCGGGGGGGGGGCGACGCTCGGGTGTCAAACCGTCTCGGCGTCGAGCAGCACGGTGGGGCATTGCGAGTGCGATGTCATGACCTCCAGGGAGCTGAGGAAGTGATTGCCCACGCGTTGGAGCTTCTCGCCGAGGAAGTGGACAGACGCGTGCGTGATGGCGCCAAATTTCTTCTGGATGCTCTGGAAACCACGTATAAGAAACGGTACAGTGCTCCACTATTCTTCCCATATTTTGTTACGTTTTATATATATATATACCTGTGACTATTCTTGTATGACAGGAGCAGTTGTTTCAAGGTTGATAATTACCGTAACATCGATGCTAATTTCTGTGAGCCTGTCTATGGTGTTTGGCATTATATGTTAGCATTGAGCTAGCGGACATTGGTTGTCATATGGCTCGGTTGAACATGTCGAGTGTTTAGAAATGCAATGTTCCATTTTCTTTTGTTTTACAGTAAACTTCAACTGTGAGTGACAATTTGGAGAACTGAGCGAGAGTCTTCTTTGAATTTCCTCAAAGTCTCCCATTTCTTGACAATGAGAAAGTGAAAACAGGCCCTGAGAAATACGTTTGTGCTTTAACAATTTTAAGTGTGTTTGAATAAATATGTTTAAAGCTTTCTGGGTGCATTATAAACGAGCTTGCCCGCTCATTCCACCTGAAAGAGCAGCGAGAAGACGTGGAAGGTGTACACGGCGGAGGATCCGTCGGCGTCCGACAGCATCTGGTTGACGTGGCATCGCCAGGCGTCCTCCCCGTCGTCGTAGGCGACGGGCTGGAACGCCGCCAGGATAGCCGAGAGGAAGGGCGACGGGGGCGGCGAGGCCTGGGTCTCGGGGAAGCAGTCCGCGTCGCCTTCATCTTGGCTGTAACGACCCAAATAACGATACGTCGTATGCAAAACGGATGGCTAGGTCCAAAATTGCTGTTCATTTAAATAAACAAATACATAAATAAATAAATAAAACTGAGACAAGGTGATCTTTTCAGGATACAGTAGTACCTTGACTTAAGAGTGCTCCAATTTACCGGTTTTGGCTTTGTGTTGCGAGCAAGCTTGCATGCAATAATAAAAAAAAAAACAATTATAATAATATCTAATATTGTACTTTACAAAAACATCCAGTAATGATATAATTAAATAGAATGTAAAGAATTCAAGTTTTGCCACATTATTTGCTTCACTTCGATGGATAATGGATTGTGGTGCTGCTCCTCCTGAGGAATCTGAGCTAGCTTCACAACCATCTCCGTAAGCTGCAGTAATGTTTGCCATTTTTTTGCAACGGACAAAGAGTATACACATGTGAATATCGTTATATTGTCTGTCTACATGTGCTGTTACACCGTTTGTGTTCAAATATCTGTTGATTAAAGAGTTAAAACACTGCAACGTCGATGCTATTCGTATGGCGTTGTGCTAGCATTAAGCTAGCAGAAGGAAAAGGTGTGTGGTTGTTTGAAATACACAATGTGAAATTCTCTTTGTTTTGTTGACTTTGACAGAAAATCAAATCTTGTTCAACATTTGTATCTGCCAAACTGCTGCTTGTTGTGAAGCCACCAGACGGCGCTCCTAGCTTACATTTTTGCAGTCAAAGCAAATAAAGAAATCAATTCATTAATTCCTTTTAAAAAAGCCAAAATAATCATCGACTGAAAGACGGCTCGTATGTCGAAAAACTCGAAAGTCTGGTCGTTGGCACCCCGAGGCACCCACTCTGTACCGATAAAAGTTACGAGCTCGGTCATGCAGAGAAATAACCATCGAACTCATGGTCCCACTGTACTGCATCTACTTTTTGTGAGATTTATCTTTCGTGGTGTTCGCCATGAGATTTGCCCTCATGCCAAATGTGTGCCTTGGCTCAATAAGTGCGAGGAGAGCCTGACGTCAACGAACGCTGGCCCACTTCATGATGGATTTGCTGCAGTGCTCGAGCACAACAACATGAGCTATTAGCCACTTAGCATCGCACATCGCTCTCCCTCTATTTCTCGCTCACCCTCACACACACGCACACGCACGCACACGCACACACATATATATATATATATATATATATATATATATATACAGTACTCACAGGCCCGTGGGACCAAAGAGCCTGAAGAAGCAGACGGAATACAAGTATCTGAAGCCAGCACTGCCGAGCACCGCCGCCGACACAGTCTCCGTCCTCATCCCCTCTCTCCCTCTCGTCTCATAGAAGTAGCGCAGTGCAGACGACAGCCTCCGCACATTCACTCAGCGCAGCTCGCGGCCTCACAGCAGCGAGGGGGGGCGGGCGGGCGGGGGCGGGCGGCGGCGGCGGTTTGAACAGTCGGGCATAAATCCTCACAGATGGCCGCGTGCTCAACTGCTTAGTGCCCCTGCTGTCAGCGCACAATCACTCAGAGTGCGCCCCCCTCGACCCCACCCGACCCGCGTGACCGTCAATCATAGATGCTTTTATTGACGGACGTCTCACGACGCGGACGGACCCGTGCCTTCCCGTTGTTGCTTGTCGGCATAAATTCCCGAACGGGCAGGCGTCCTCCAGCCCACCTTGAGGATCATTCGGGCCCACCCGGTCGGGAGCCACGCCAGAAGAACAATTAGCGGTCGTGCCAAAGTGTTCATCGCAAAGGCCGGGCCAAAACAATGTCGGGAAAAGCAGCGGAAGCTCAACTCGCGCCAAAGTCTTAAGAGTTTTCCCATATTCGACATGCGGAGAAACACTTGTATCTCAAATCGTCTTGGCCCATTGAAATCAATGGAAATGTCATTAATGCGTCACCCCCGCCTCCCGAAGCATATATTTTAATAAGGAAAATACCATTCTCTAATACTGTATTTTAGGAAAACAGATGTTAATAACTTTAACATTAAAGAGTTTGTGCATCATGACAGATTGCTTCAAGTCATTGTGCCGCTCCTTCTGGTGTGCCTGCCTGGAGAAGATGACTTTGTCCACGACCTGGAAGAGTCTCAGTCGGTGCAGAAACAATATATGCCCGTGAAAAGGCTGATTTCGATTCATTATCCCTTCTATGGCGTTTCCCATGATGTGTGAACATTAAGATAGCAGACTAACACAAAATTAGGTGGTTTTAGTTTTTGACAGTTAACTTGAAGATTGGCTCACTTCACTGTCCCCATACAACGCTCGTACATCATATTTTTGCTCATAAGCCAAAGCCAAAAAATCATCAGAAAGACTGTTAAAAAAAGTAATGTATTGGTTTTAGTATGTTATTGTAAATAAATTAAAGGTGAACTGAACAATGCCAACGAGGCCCTTGCATCCTTTGATGTTTCTGTATGTGTTTGGACACCCCTCTTCTACGCTCTCAGATTTTTCTCCATGTGTCCGTCAGTGGAAAACCAGGTGAGGTGAATAATCCTAAATCCTAAATCAACTCACCTGGACATGCCAGAGAAGTCGGCCTCCTCCTCCTCACAGCGCTCGTCCAACTCCTTCAGGGCCTGAGTCACATCCTCCTCCCACACGGAGCCGCACGTGCTATCTGGATCCAGGTCCGGGTCAGGTTCTAGGTCCAGGTCCAGCTCCAGGTCCGGCTTCGTCTCCGTTTCCGCCGGAGGTCGCAAAGGCAGGACAGTCTGTGGTTCCTCCTCACAGAGGGACCCCGGCGGAGTATCTATGGCCGGCGGCGGAGGGGGGGCCGGGTCCAGGTCCTCCTGAGGTTCCGGGCGATCCCGCGCATCCTGGAGCTCGCGCAGGTCCGGGCGGCGGGGGAGCAGAGGGGGGGCGGCGCCGAAGCCCGCGTCCTCGCCGACGCTGCTGCTCAGCTCGTCGGTCGCCGTGGTCACGCCGACGCCGTCCTGCAACATCAGCACATCGGACATCACAGACGGAGTCGACTCCGGACCTTCGTTAGGGCCTTTACTTAAGAAAGCGTATCATCTCGCAATGATCCAAGCGTAAAGTAAACAGCTTTAGTTCCTTCGCACGCTAACGTCTCCTGTGGGAAACCCAAGAAAACGAGAAGGGATCAATAAACACGAGGCAGTATTAATCTATCACGGAAACACCATTAGAAATTGCACCCTCGTGCCAGTGAGGGAACGACGATATGAATGAGAGCTCCTTTCAGTGATTTACGATCATCCTGCCATCCGTTTTCTATAGCTCATAAAGCGAGCGCGGGAGCCTATCCTAGCTGAATCCAACCATTTTCTTTAGCGCTTATCCTCATTAGTCTGTCCTCGCCGACTTCGGGTGAGAGAAGCAGGGTACGCGTCTCAATCCCAGGGCACACGGACAAAACAAGCTTTCATACGTACGGACGCATTCGAGTCTGAAATAACCCTAGCGAGCATTGTTTGGGTCGCAGTACCTGGGAAAACAGTGCTAAGGAACTATGCAGACATAAGTTGAGGAGCTTCAGTTCGACATAAGCGGTGCTTTGCTGCCATCTTGTGGCACCTATATGCAATTCTAAACTCCTTTTTCTAGGCGGGGTTGCCTCAACGCAAATAGTGTCGACTTGGTATTTTTCGCTAAATCTGTACCCAAATTACACCGATCTGATCAGCCTGATCGCTATCGGCCGATAAGCAGCATTTGATGCTGATCGGCCTATCGGCTTTCATGTCATAATTCGCCGATCCGATCAATGACATCATCGATCGGCTCTGCGCAAGACATTGACTCCACGTCGCTGTGGCGTATGAATCCAAAAGCTATTTGATTTTTAGCTTTGTTCCGTCCGTGTCTCGTGGAGTTGTACTGCAACTCCATCTGACGGCCAATAATGTTTTTTTTCCAATCTTGTCGGTGAAAAACGTGTTGTCGTTATGAGCCTATTTTGCGGTGTCTCAGACAAGCAACACGCAAGTTATTTGCAGTGTGCACAACTCAAGTCGTCGAAATGCTTCGACACAACAAATTTGATGGGGTTCCTGATGAACGTACACAAGTACGAACATGCGGATCGGTGATCGGTTATCGTTTTTTTTTTTAAACTTGCTGATCGGTGATCGGCCCCAAAAACCCTGATCGTGTAGAGCCTACTTTTAACAGATATAACAAGCCCTTATTTTTCCCCCAACTCCCTTTTGAAAATAAATGTAATTAGTTGGACGGTGATGCCTCACTACACAGTGACCGGACTTGGGAGTTTTGAGAGATACAATCCATCATTCGGACGATTTCTTTTGCTGCGAATCACGAGCAGAAATGGGAGATATGAGCAGTTTGGCGGCAGTGAACTCCACTCCACACCAAGCGGCAGTTTAGCAGATAGGGAACAATTCTTAAAAAAACAAAAAAAAGAGGCCTCAAACTGTTTATTGCCACTGACAGTTGTGACTAATATGACAGTAGCCTACCGAGTCCCTTGTGAAATGCTTCTTCCGCTGTCTCTATGTCTGCATTATACTGCCCCAGGAGGCCAAGGCGTAAACACCAGGAGGAGCAGCACAATGCACATTCAACTGAAGCAAAAAAAGGAATTCACAGAATAATATTTCATTTAGTTTGTAACTATTGTATGCTTTTATAAAGTACAATGTTCTTGTCTGCTATCACACATACAAACTAAACAAATGAAACTTCACAGGGCACCATTCGCAATTTTCCATGATCGAGTGTCTAAGACACGTTTTGGGAATCTGGGAGGAAGCCGGAGAAAACCCACGCACATGAAGGCCGAGCGCAGATTTGGATCTCAACCTCAGACCTGTGAGGCAAACGGGCTCCCCTGATTTATGATAGGGATAAACTAACAATATGTTGAAATTCCATAGCCGTGACGTAGAACACGCATCGTAACGGAGGCCGATTAGTCCAAACAATCCAATGAAAGGGCTTGTTTCGAAAGTTTTTGCTGTTGTTGTCCCCGTAACGGTCTAATGCATTGAGCGAGGCCAGCGTGGCAGGCTGCCAGTCCATCGGGCGAGAGACGGCGTGGAGCTATATTACGGAAAGCTTTTAGAAAGTGGCCGTCCTGCAAGGGAACGAGCTGGAGTATTGATGCTTTTTATCCGGGAGGCTCATTACGCTAAGAGCTGCGGCCGCGATGTCCTTGGGCCGACATTGGCTCGATTGAGGGGGGGGGGGGGACGGACACCCGCATTCATCATTCATTCGCTCGCATACAGGAAAGGAGATTCCTTGAAGGTAAAAACCGCCATTTAACCCCTTGGCCTCATTAAAACTTCCCGAGGACGGAGAGTTTTGCTCTGATTTTGTTATTTCCAACTTAAGTTCCAACACTGTTTATATCAAACTGTACCCTTTTCCTTATCCTCCATTGTGGCCACTTTTGGCCAATTGAAACCCAAGAAAAGTATGTTTTGAATTCATTGCTATTTACCGGATTGCTGAATTATAATTTGTTTTGTAAAATGGGTTTTCATTATAGACTCAACACTTGAACATTTTAGTTTGATGTTCGTTTTCAATCACATTTCTGGACAAGGCAGCAAGTAACAGTCTTGGTTTCCAATTATGAATTATAATGGAATCAGTCGTAAATACAAAGAAAAGGGAGAACGGTTATTTTATTCCAAATGAATCCTTTTAAATAGAAATAGAAATAAAATGTTCGTTAAGTGATTCATTTGAATTCAATTGAAAAAAATACAAAGGAAAAAAAAGGCAAACTATGATATAATTGTTCAAATGTACTCTTCTACATAAAATCATTACTGTCTTCGCCGCATCTCCAAACCGTTACTTTTCAGGAAATTAAAAACCAGCACATTTTTTGGAATGAACAAACATTGGATCTTAAGTTCTCAAGCTGTTTTCAACGCGACAATTAGTCAGTAATCTGACTACAAATAAAAATAAAGAAATACCACGCCCATGTGAATACTGACCAATAATATCGCTTTGTGGAAAAATGTGGACATAGCAGGATTGTGCTGGACAACGATGACATACTGTTGACCATTTTTAAAATGTATTTTATGAAATAATTGTTTAATTACATTGCAATTCATTTCAAATATGCGATTTATTATTAAAACAGAATACCTTACATGCCATTGTTTTTCACTTTTTAACTATATATTTTTCGACCTCATCTACAAATGACCTGCAACATCTGGCCAATCTAAAAATAACTCATCTGGCTCCTGTCAATGCAGTCAAGACGATGCAAGAATGCTCAGAAACAGAACACAGTGAGGACGTGCTCACCATGGTTAGTGCAGTGAATGGCAGTAAGTGTGTTTGTGAGCAAGTAAGTGGACTCAGGCCCACGTGTCATACTCACACATGCATTCCGTGGAGGTTACGGCAGCGGTGTCCGGCTCACAAGTGTTTAAACGGGAGGATTTCTTTTGTTTTGGGTTTGTTTTGAGTGGTTATTGGAGGTGAGCAGTTACAGCTGACCTGAGGTGAGTCTTTCTTGCATCACTCCCCCCAAATCAAATGCCAAAGCCCCACCACAATCATTATCACACCAAGGGGGAAAGTAAATCAATTCAAAGAGTAAAGGAAGCAAGCACTACACCAGGCATGAATGCAGCAGAAAGGAGAAAAAAAAAAAAAAAAAAAGCAGTAAAAGCGGAAAGACATGAATGGCCAAGCACCATCCCCGACCAGCGCTGTCATGAATGAGAAGAGTTAAAGCGAAGAGTTGAAGGCAAAAAAACAAAAAGCCAAGCTAGAAGGCACGCCAAGAGCACCGCAATTTGTCACTGCTCCCCACTGATCGCACCTCAGGCAGCCGGCTGCCGGTGCCGTCTGAGCGGGCCGTCTCCGACGTGGGGCTATCCGGCCGGGGGGAGGAGGGCAGACGGCGGAGGGGCGCCCCGGCCGGGGAGGGCTCCTCGGCCGGGGCGCTGCCCGACGACTCCTGGGACTGCTGCAGGGAGTCCACGTGGTTGGACGCCGTATCGTCTGTGGCCGAGTCGCTGTTGAGCTGGCGAAGATGGAAGACATTTTGAGGGCGTGTTAGCTGTTAGCATCTGAACACATGAACTATATGGACAAAAGTATTGAGACGACGACATGCCTTTTTTGCCCTTTTCAACCGCACGAAGGAGAAACGGAGGCAAATATGGCACTTTAACTCTTCTGCAGTTTAGCATTTTGTTTTTAATCAATCAATTTTAGGTTCAATTTATTTTTTTAAATCATTTAACACAAATCATTGGTCAATAGATTAACTGCACATAATAGTATAAACATATTAGTAAAATACTTTACACTAAGTGAATCATACATAATATAATTTAAAGAGGAGAATTCATTATTATTTTACCATCCATTTTCTGTCGCACTTCCCCTCACGCGGGTCGCGGGCGTGCCGGAGCCCATCCCGGCTGCCATCGGGCAGGAGGCGGGGTACACCCTGAACCGGTTGCCGGCCAATCGCAGGGCACGTACAAGCAAACAACCATTCGCACTCACATTCACACCTACGGGCAATTTACAATCTTCAATTAACCTACCATGCAGTCAAATGAAATTATATAATTCAGATACACATTAAAACATTTCAAAAGTCTATTTTATTCGATCAACGCTAACTTCATGGAATTATCAGCAATTGAAAAATGAGAATTCATTATATGTATTCAAATGAACTTTTTAAATTTTACATACACATTTTAAAATGTAAACAATTTTAAGAAAAAACTGGTTAATTATTGTAATTAAATTCATTACAAATTATGAAATGTAAATGTAAGAATGATGAATTGTAAAGTTTTATTCAAATAAAAACCTTTTCGGAACTAATTGTTGAAAGAAAAATGAATTTTTTAAGAATGAAAATAATCTCGTAGATACACATTTAAAGCATGTTAACCATTTCAATTTTGAATTCAATAAATGGCTAATGGATAATAATTGAACCCATTATAAATGATAGTATCAAAAATGAAAATGACAGTGAACTATTTAGTACAAACATGAATTTAAAAAAGAATTTTACAATACTTGATTTACTATAGTTCCATTCATTATAACTAAATGAGAATGCATGATTAAAATAAGCATAAGTTATGAATATTTGATGTGTGAAGACTCATGAGCATGTAAGCTCTCCTCGAGCTACTACACCGTACTTACCGACTAGAAAAGGGGCAACGGAGAACTTAAAGAGGGGCGAGCTACAGCCAGCCACCGCAGTAGAGGCTCATTAGAAAGGGGGCCACCAGCCAAGCAGCAAGCACCAAGCCCCTCGCGCGTCCACACAGCTCCAGCTCAACACACACACTCACTCACATACACAGCGGGCTGTGTGAGGAGCATGGCGGGTCGGGGGGAAGTGGGGGGCGGGGGGGGTTGTTTTTATGGAGCCCGATTAGAGTGCGACTTACGCGGCCAGAGCGGCTGAGAATCTGGCTAGCGCTCAGTACCTCCTCCTCGGACGACTCGTCCGTGTCCTCGTGGTTGGTGAGGTTGAGGCTGGGCGTGCTGCCGGCGTACTGGCACTCCTGCAGAGACGGCGTGTCCCCCTTGTCCATGCTCTCCAGAGAGCGACGCCGGACGCCCCAGTTGAAGTTATCCACGCTCTCCCCCTGCAGGACGGCCGCGGGCACGACAGTGAGGCCCAGCGTAAAATAGGAAGCCGGAACAAGCGCGTGACACCTCGCTATGGCTCACACGTACACCAAAACCAACACGAAATCAAGAAATGCTCGCAATGGCTACATATGAAGAAAAATAACACGAGGCACAGAGACACCAGACGCGGTACGACAGCTCAAGAAATACAAAGCGGGGTACACGCATACCGATAATAGGGTCCATATTTAAATTTAGAACCATTTGAAACTTTGAACAATCAAAGTTAGCAAAGGCCTCCTTATCGGATATGTCTCAACGATTATCAGGTCAGAGTGATTTGACCTCCTTGGTCTTGACAATGGTTAAAGCCATGTACACGCACGCATCGATAAATGGGCCAAATTTCAAGGTCAGCAAAGCGCAATTATCATGTCTCTAAGAGATTATCCTGAGCGATTTATGATTTATCCTCTGGTGTGGGGGTGTTAATAGTGATCTTTCCATCCCAATCTTGCCATGGGCTAAAGCGGCGTATGCCCAAACTGATAATCAAGCTCTATTTGAGCAATCGTTAAAAGCTTTCCGATCAAAGTCAGCACAAGGCCTGATCGTCCGATGTCTCGAAAAGATAATCCCTTAGCAATTATTCAGTGGTGTGGTGTGGTGTGGGGTAGGTTAAGTTCTGGCCCGATCTGCTTGGGAAAACGGTCATGGCTGACGATCATAAATGCGAAACCTGTTCAATATTTGCGATGGCTTTTGTGTGCGCACAGAACGACAGCCAATCAGGAATTTTGCCGGAGCTGGCTGTCGCCAGGCACAAATGGACGAGCAACTGGTTCTATAACGTGTTAACAACAAGTCATTCGCCACGAGAAGAACAATGTCAAGGAGAAGAGTTTGCCACCACAATGCAGGTTACGCGAACTGTAAGCCAACAGATAACCTTGCGGTTTCCATTTCTTCTTTCATAACTCCGCTTTCTTCGTCTTTGTATTTTCTATCATCAGTCTGGATGCCCTGTGCCACTGCACCGCCTCACAGGTCAGTCTTGGCACTATGACAGACACGCGGCGATTTGTTTCCTTGTCATCTGTGGCCTCTCACAGATTTCAAAAATCGATGAAGAAGTTACAAACAAGTATGTGTGTACCCCACCTACGCTGTTCACTAGACTTACCTGTAACTCCTTGTGGCAAAAGAAGAGAAGGAACACAGGTGTTATTAGACTCTCTGGACAATTAAGGCACACGGTAAGCACAAACACGGACACGCTCGCGCTCTTCGTGTGGGCTACGGAGATTAAACAGGACGACGCATGGAGTGAGTCAACATGCAGGGCGACTGGATGAGTCATATTCCCAGAAAAAGACCTCAGGGAATTCCTTTTTCTTACTGAGGAATTGTCTGTCTGTCTGTCTGTCGCGGGACATACTGTAAAACAATGTTATTTTCTGAGATTTCTTTTCTACAAAATTAACTGAATAGTTTATATTTTTTATCGCGACTCATTTAAAATACGTTTTTTTTAAATGTTGAGTAGAAAAACCTTATTTTCATTCAATTACACACATTTATAATTCTATTTGTATTATTTAAAAATTCGAAATAAAATACACAAACTAAAAATAATCTAATAGGGATATAATAAATAAAAATAATGTAAAATGAAAAATGTTTTTTTGAAATCAATGTAATAAAAATTTGAAGAAATGACTTTTGACAAATATTTGTTTTTGTCCCGTAGCATAACGGGAAGGTTATGGCTCAACAGACCGCCTATATTTGCCCACTCCATCCATATTCCATTTTTGTATCATGCAAAAGATCGGCTGAATATGGCACTTGCCTATTTCATACCCAGAAAATTCCAGTTCCTCCGGTATGGCTTTAATTTGTGTGTATTTTCTCACCTCGGCGTCCTCCAGTTCAATATCTAAGAAGTCAAAGTCCTTGAAGACGCCAAACTGCTGCTCGCTGCCCAGCTCCTCCGCCTGCGCATCCTCCTCTCGCACCGCCTCCTCCACGGTTGGGATCAGGCTGGTCTGCTGGTCGGTAGAGTCCAGATCCTCGCTGGACGAGAAGACCACCTGCGTTGGTGGGGGGGGACATTTTTTGTAAATATCTTATCTTTTCACGGCAAAACACTAAAGAAGTCCCCTCAAAATAATACAGCACACAGCCATTAATATTTAAACCGCTGGCAACAAAAGTGAGTACACCCAGGAGGGAAAATTAGCCATTCTTTCTCAGGTGTGAATAGCGAGCTGGTGCGTTCAATTTGGAGTTATTGATCGAAAACGCTCATCATGGTAATAATGTTGGCCACACAAAATATTGACATTTTGGACTCAATATGGACATTTTCACTTCGATTTCTACTCACTTGCTTTGGCCTCAACAGAAAAACGGTGAATAACACAGGATTGGTTGTAAAAAAAAAAAAAAGAATCAGTGAATATGCAAATTTGCCAATAGCGAACAGTGAATATGCAAGCCTTCGATGTATGTGAAACGGAATCTTTACAGTAGGAAAGGAGCCTTACAGATGGATTTTTGGGAATGCCAGACTCCGGACCACATAGACACAGAACATTCATGAGTCGCTCTCTGGTTCTTCTCTGTAAAGAAAAAAAAAACCAAACATTTGAAATCAGGCTGCTTGGGAGTGGTGGTGGGGGGGGGGGGGGGGCAAAATGTTTAGTTTTCACTTTGTTGTACCTGAGAGAGTTGCGGCCTCTTCCAGCTCACCGGCACAAGGCCATTGGAATTAGATCCGGAAGACGTGGAGGATGTACTCCTGGTGACGGCGTTCATCTGCGGTTTCCCATTCCGACTGGTTGCTGTGCGCTGATCGCCGTATTTGTGTCCAATGATGGGCGTCTAGAGAGGACACCTGATTATCAGTGAATACCGCAATTATATCTGCCAGTAATTGACCCCTCCTTCTAAAAAGGTTGACTGTTGCCTATCGATGCCACCAAAGTAACCATTTTCTTTTAAAGACATGGCGATGACCACTCGAAACAACATAGAGCCTTGGCACGAAGATGCCACAAGATGGCACCAAAGCACTACTTTTACACAGGGATTTTCCAGCAAACAGAGCATAGTGAGTAGTGAATTGCTGCGTAACACTGTACATGTGTCTAATTTTTCATTTGTTATTTAGGACTTGTTAGTTAACGTTAAGCAACGCTATGGAAACATGTTTTCATCTCAAAAAAGCCTGAGGCAACACAAACTAGCTCCTAAACCGCAATGTTCTTAATTTCAGTAGCATTCAGGCGGAGCACTTTCGCCGCCTCTGAACAACAGAGGAAAGACGCTTACCTCCGAGATGTCAAAGTGGAAGTCCAGCGTCTTCCCAGGCAGCTCCTTGGAGGAGTTGTTGAATATGCGCGTGAAGGCGATTTCCGGCGAGCCGCACGACTCACTGCTGTACGAGCGCTGCACGTCGTCGGGCACCACCAGGCTGGCCGAACGGGACACCACCAGCTTCAGAATGTTCTGCGCCTCTTTCCAGTGAGGGCTCTGTAAGGAGAGATGAGAGGGGATTGGAGCGGAGGCCAGGTGAGCTGAGTTTTGGGTGGAATTTAGCAATGCGAAGGGAAATATTTTCCCCAATCCCTGCCCCCGGCGCACAACGGCTACAAAAGCAAACCAGGAGATTAGATGCAAAAGAGCGGAGATAGTACAGAATTAGTTCGAGGAGGTCATAGTAGTGTGCGGGAGTTCTACAAAACTGTAAATCAGCTGACATAGCAATAACAAATATTTGACAACAAATAAATAAATCCAGACAAAAAATTAATACAAATTAGAGATAAATGGAACAAAAACTATAAAACAGCTGACAGAGGAACATTTTAAATGAATTTGAATGAATGAATTCATTATTTTGTAGTATATATATATATTTTTTGTTTGTTTGTTTGTTTGTTTTTGTTTTTTTTAAGGGAAGGGTGGCAGGAGTCGTCAATGAGTCAAATTGTCTCAGCTCTTGATGGCGTGGCAGTATCGGCATGAAATGAGAATCGGTCAATTAGCGCGTCACTTGTGCTGACCTGAACGTATTTTCCGATGATCTTCATTATTTCCAGGTTGAACTGCTTGACCGGGGCGGCCGACAGGTCAATATGACTCAGCAGGCTGTAGATGATCTGTAGCAAGGACTGCTGCATGCCGGGAAGGCCCTTCTCCAGCAACTGTCAAACACAACACTCTGTCAAGCGCGAACGCACACGGCTCGGTCTCGTCCGTTTTGCTCGGCGCACCTCGGCCAGGTAGGTGACCAGGTTGAGGGTGATGTCTGCGAAGGCGTCGTGCACGTAGCGGCACACCACATTGATCCAGTTGGAGCAGTCGCGCGAGTAGCTGTGGGTGCTGTATAGGCTCATCATGTGAGCCAGGTTGGAGAGTGTGGCCGACTTGTCTTCGGCGCACAGCTTGGCGATTTTGTCCGCCGTCTCCTTGCAGAAGGCCGTGGGGCTGTCAAAGTGCTGGATGAGGTGCGGCAGCAGGCATAGGATGTTCAGCGGGAAGCCTGACAAGGGAACATGACCGATGCGGATGAGTTTATATGTCAAAAATCTAACCATTTCATCTCATGACTTTAATACCGTGGCAGCATAGGTTAGCATTAAGACGACAGCGCCAGAACAGTACACATTTGGGCTTATGTTGTAGGAGTTCCGTTCATACAAAAAATAAATAAATAAATAAAAATACCTGGCATAAAAGGCAAATCAAGACAAACGACTACGAGGGGGGGAAAAAAAATACAAAAAGGCAAAGATAAAGCATCAACTAACAAAAACCTGAGAAATATATGACAAAAAACGTTGAAAAATATGTGGAAAGAAATTGACAAAAACCACGCCAAAAAAACAAAAAAAAACCCCCAACAAAAATCTGTCAAATAGGCAACAGATCAGTGATAGACTACCATGCGTTCCGACCAGCGTAATAATTCGGGCGAAGGTGGTCAAATGTCGCCAAAGGACAGATATAAATCTGACAAATAGCAACAAAAATCGGATTTTAAACAACCGAAAAAACTGACAAACTTGGGGAAAAAATAAGGCAGAATATGTGACGAAAACCAGGATAAAAATCTGGCAAAAAAGTGTAATATAACTGACAAAATATTACAAGTATATGGTTAAAAAAAAATAAAAATAAAAATTTTTTTTTTAATAAAACTGACAATAATAAATGGATGGAAATTGGACAAAAATCAGGCAAAAACAGACAAAAATGTGATAATCTGACAAAAAAAAAACAACAGTAAAATAGCTGAAGAAAAATACAAATACTTGGCAAAAAACTGACATCACGTAAAAATGAAAAAAAGGTGATTAAAAAAAACTTACATAGCTGACCACAATGAAAAAACCAGCTGACAAAAAAATGACAAACAGCTGGTAAAAAAACTGAAAAATTGGCAGAAAAACAATTTAAAAAAATAAAAGAAAATAAAAATCCGAAAACAAAGCAGACCAAATCTGCCATAAAACCCTGACAAATAGACAATAAGTTAATGATGGCTACTTTCTGTACAAATTTTGTTTAAGTCACCGCCGTAGGAATGCAACTCGAAACCAAGCACCCCCCCCCCCCCCCACCCCACCTCTCTGTTAACCACTTAGGCCACGAGGACTAAGTCCACTTGCCTGCCAGTCGCGAGGGGTCGACGAGCGCGTGCCGAGAGACGCTGATGAGCCTGCTGAGCAGCTGGATGGTGAGCTCCTGTGTGGACGTGGAGGTGAAGCCCTTGAGGAAGAGCTGCAGCAACCCTGGGAAACTGTACCACTTGAGCTTGGCCTGTATCCTCTCCAGATGCTCCCTGTTCTCCTCCCGCTCCAGAGGCAGCTGGCCAAGCAGCTTGTTGAGCAGCCGCAGCGCCAGCAGATACTCGAACTCGTAGTCCGACTCGAGCAGCGAGGCGGCGATCCAGAAGACGGTGGCCATGAGGTTGGCGGGGTCAACGGGGGGGTCTGCGTCCCGGCCCGGGCCCCCGCCGGCGCCCAGCGCCGATAAACTGCGGGTGCGCGCGAGGTTGCCGTGGCTGCCCCCGAGGCGGTCGGCCACGTCCAGAGTGTTACTGCGCCGCCGGTCCTCCTTGCACACACCCATCAAGCTGGCTCGTAGGGAGTTGCTGCGGTTGTGCGCGTAGCGCCCGCCGCTGCTCAGGTTCAGCTGCCCTGTGCTCTTCCTGTTGGCCGCAAATTTGGGCCCCAGCAGGTGATCGTAGGTGGAGGTTCTGAAACAGACAAAGGAACATCGGGGCTGAGCGGGTGAGCCCAGCAAGAGTATACACACACGAATGACAGGACGTACTGTACTAAGGCGGTGAGGAGGTCGTAGTTTTTGACCGTGTCTGCCAGTGTGTCGATGCCAGACTCCAGTGTGAGTAGTAGTTCGATGACAAAGCCCTGAGAAGACAAAAACAACCATTAACAACCTTTAGTCTGTGTACAATGTCCAAAAAGCGACACAATCGGGAGTCTGCCATTTTCTGTAAAAATACGCCTCTAAGGCCAAATAGGACGTGAGGAAATCGAAAAAGATAAACTCTTGCTGGTGAAATACTGCATCGGTAAGTGAAAAGGTCTGGCTTTTGCTCTGCCGTTGAGCCGCTTGCATAGTTGCGACGCCCTAGCTCTGTCTCGGGTCACCATGGTAACCAAAGCCCATGGAGTGAACAGTGACTCATTTTGCCTGAAACAGAACCGCACACCGCCCCAAAAATGTACAGTTACCTAGCCATGCCACAAGACGGTGGCATAGCACTACTTTCTATTCAATTTGGTGACGGCCTATTTTTTTTCCCCCGGAGCTACAAGCGTAGTAATAAGTTCTGACCTGAGCCTCCTCCCCAGGGTCCCCCACAGTTTCCACCAGTCTGGAGAGGATGTCGGACAAGGTGGCGGGAGCGAGTGGCTGCTTGAGTGCCCGGAATATCTGGAAGGAGCGTCCGGCGTAGTGGCGGGAGGAGCACGAGAGCGCTGTTTGCAGGGCCACGTCGCTCAGCAGAGTGTCGAGCTGAAAACCTGAAGGAAGGACTGCACCCCCAAAAACAAAAACAAGAAATAAGTTTTGATGCTCAAGGAGCGTAAAATCACTCCAAATCATTGTTTTTTTAAATTACAAAATCTAGCACTCTCCAGTATTGTACTTACTTACTTCATCCATCCATCCATTTTCTGAGCCGCTTCTCCTCACAAGGGTCGCGGGCGTGCCGGAGCCTATCTCAGCTGTCACTCACACTCACACTCACAATCACACCTACGGGCAATTTGGAGTCCTCAATTAACCTAGCACGCATGTTTTGGGGATGCGGGAGGAAACCGGAGTGCCCGGAGAAAACCCACGCAGGCACGGGGAGAACATGGCGGGGCCGGGGATTGAACCCCGGTCCTCAGAACTGTGAGGCAGACGCTCTAACCGGTCAGCGCCGTGCCGCCAGTATTGTACTTTATTTAAAAAAAGAACCTGCAGCAATAACACAATAAAATGTATTGAATGTAAAAAAATAAAGTGTATCACGATTTAATGCTTCAATTATATTAATTGTGCTGCTCCTTATGGTGTGTCTGCCTTGGCCAATATAATACAGCCATGCATACAAAGGAATAAGATTCACCACTACTCTGAGTAACATAGTGGGATGCAACAATATTAGTCGTTTTTCGCAGAGGATAAAGAATATGGACCTGCGAAGAGTATCGCATTGCCTGTCTACATGTGTTGCTAATATCCGTTGCTTGCGGGGTTATAACACAGCCGAGATCAAAAGACTATTTTTCACAAAACGCACCTGGCTGGGCAAGTTTGAAGACGGCCATGACGTGTCGGACGAACACGCTCAGCTGATCGGCGCTCTTAATGTTGGGGTACTTGGGAGACACATCCTCGTGGTTCCAGAGTGGTCCGTGCTTCCTACAACACACACAGAGGGGGAAATCATGCCGAATTTGTCAGTTTGCTCTCAATGAAATCAAGTCTCCAATTTTGCGTCGTGGTTGTTTACCGATTGCAACTGAGCATTATTTGGGGTTTTTCATTTTGGAATCACGCGCCAATAGTTCTTACCCTCCGAGCAAGCCTCACTCATAAAGCGCTACACGGCCGAGCGCATTCCTATGTTGCTGACTAAGTGGTACCTTATGTTTCATCCCGAGCCTTATGCTATAAATAACGTGGTGGCCTTTCGGTGACTCTGAGAAACAAAAAGAAGTCAGCAGGTTCTAGCACATTCTCTATTCTCGACTTAAGACTTACAGCATTCTACACTCACATTGGGTTAAACCGCACCGCGTATGCAACTAGCCTCTTGCCCTGCCTCAGCCCCTGACATTTGGATTTTGCTCTGTTTCACTGTCGCTTCTCCTCTTTCCTCTCCACCTGCTCTCCTGCTCAGAGAGGCAAAATGTGCGTCTCGGCTCAAAGGTTGAGAAACATCGATAATCAATAAACAACAACAAAGCAGGCCAAAAGGAAACCAAATGCATATGATGTTACAATACCCGATGCAGTCAGTGTGCTGGAAGGATGAAAGCAGTTGCACAAAATGACCGTGTGTTAACAGAAATAGGAGGGTCCTCAGTTAACAACGGTCCCGACATACGGGGTTTCGAGGTTCCAAACGGTGTGCCATCAACTAGTTCGCACGGCACAAGAACACACGCTCAGTTAGTGCAGTACTCGTTTTTCCATTTGACAGTTTCAAATGTTTGGCCCAAAAGTGTTTTTCACACAAAGAATTGCTGCATTTATAACTTTACTACTGCCAAAGACTACGACCTGTACTGTGGGTTATGGATGTCCCCCATAAATAAATAAATGATTGACCCCCCCCAAAAAAAATCTGGCAAAAGACAATCTGTTAAAAATGTGGCCAAAAAAAAAAAAAAACGCAGAACAAAAATGATAAAAATGTGAAAAAAAATAATGGGCAAAAACAGACAACTGACAAAAATACATTACAAAACATACAAAAATCTGACAAACAACAACCAATCTGAAAGACAAAAACATTTTTTTCCCCCATATGTCAAACTGACAAAAATATGACAAAAATTTATAAAAATGTAAAAAAAACAGTCAAATCTGACAAAAAACATTGAAAAAGTGAAAAACCTGAAGAAAACTAAAAATGACACACAAAAAAAAAAACCTAAGAAAAAATTACAAAATACGGCAAAATGGACAAAAATATGAAAAACAAAGAAACATAAATCTGGTAAAAAAAAAACTGACAAAAGTACAAGAAAAACTGATAATCTGACAAAAATCTGTCAAAAACATGGACAAAACTCATGAACAAAAATATGGATAGAAAACTGAAAAACAAAATCTGATGAAAAACTAACAAAATAGGGCAAAAACCTGACAAACCTAACAAAAAAAGGCGCAACGACACTGTGGGAAAGCGAGGGCCGAGAATGTAAACTGTATTGACGAAAAAGATGTTCTCACCTGGAGGTAATGAACTCTATCAGCGCTTTGACCTTCTCGTCTTTCTTTGCGCTGGCGTCCACCTCGCTGAGGAGCGAGGGGGAGGTGTGGGACATGTGGGACATGTGGGACAGGGAGGAGCCACCGGCACCCAGGCTGATGCTGGACGACGTGGAGCTGGAGCTCATGCCTGAGTCCGTCACTGGCGACGGCTGACAGTCGGGCAGCAACTCTTGCACGCCTGCATCCACAAAAAACGCACCATTACATCCATCCATCCATCCATCCATCCATCCATCCATGCATCTACACGCACATATCTATCTATACATACACACACACACATACATAAATGGACAATTTTTACACACACATGCATGCACCCACGCAGCGGGTCTCAAGTGACATTTGCAGAGAACAGCGGCAACATTGTGACCTGTGAAGTGGAAGTCGGGCGCAGGCGGCTTGACGGTGAGCACCCTGGGGTCGTTGAATTCCCTGTTGCGAAGGAGCACCATGGCCACGCCCTGAACGCTGCTGTTGGCACCCTGCACAATCAGCAGGTGCAGCAGGAGCCGCTTGCAGTGCTCGTACACCTCCGGGTGCTGGTGGTCGAACCCTGGAGGAGACACGAGGCGGCGTCAACAGGAAGCCAGACCTCAGGTGACGCTAACAAGCGGCAAGCGAGCGAGTTACCTATGAAAACGGCATGCAGCAAGAGGTGCAAATAGGCGCTCCACTCCACCTTGACGCCGTGATCCACTATGAGATCGGTTAGTAGGATGATGGCAATGTTACATCTGAAAAACAAGCTTTTTGGTCAGTAATTTGTTGATGCAAGCCAACCTGAAAACATCGCGGACCTCTTGCCTACCTACTTAAGGGTTGGTTTATTTTGCCTGATTTTCTTGAGATTTCTGTCATTTTAACTTGTTTACATTTTTTGGGCGGCGTACCTGTGCAGTGCGACAGCGGGGCCGTTGGTCTCTGGCAGGTAATCCACCAGCGGGGACCAGCAACCACCCGTCGGGGGGAAGGGGAGAGGCGCCGGACGGTTGTGATCCATCACTTTCAAGCGCCAGTTGGCATAAAGCGGCATGGAGTCGCCTGGGAGAAGAGTTTGGTTAGCCCGTCGTTTCTCTCGACGGTCGTGCGAGTTTGCCCTTACTTTTCTCTTCTTCGTAGGAACCACCTGAGCTGCTGCTGTAACGAGACTCCAGGCGGTGGTGCTGGCGATTCAGGTTGGTGTTCAGACCGCCGTAGATGTCCAAATGTGTGTAACTGAAGAACACAAAACATACCATGTAAAAACAGAAGCACTGACCCAATGTACATGTGCATCCTAAATTCTAAAATGGTATTATTTGTTCCAAACAGTCTATTTTCTCCATTTCATTTCCATTTTCCCTATGCTGTACTGTTTCAGATTTCAGATTTGAGATTTCAGTCTCTGTGCTGCCATATTATTAATCTGTACCTGTCCTCCGTGTTAGAATCTTTGACCTTGCCGTCATGGTGACCGTCGTGCCCTGGCACCATCGTGTTGCTGCTGGATGTCGTACCTGCAGGACAACACAGACGCGACGCGACGCGACGCGGCGTTCTGATTTCCACTAAGCGCAGCTGTCGAAGACTCGTGCGGCTAACCTGAGGCGACCGAGGGGATCTTGTAGCTGGAGCTGATGCGGTAGTAAGGCGGGTTGTCCATGTGGGCCACAGCAGAACTGACGGCGTCCGTCAACTCCAGCTCGCTCATCAGCTCCTCCAGCAGCTGCATGGTCTTATCTCGGCCCAGGTACACCACCACTCGCTTTACCTGCAGAGAACGGGGCAAACGAACGAGTGATCGGCAGAACGCGCCAGAGATGCCGCCGCGTGTAAAAGGGAGACTCACGTAGGGCAGGAGGCTGGGCTCGCTGCCGACACCAGACATGCTGATGAGGAAGTGCAGGATGATTTTCAGGTTCTTTGGCCAGCTGTCTGCTAAGGTGGTCCACACGTTCTCGATCTCCGACCAGGCAAACTCATCCCCGTACTACAAATAAACAAATCGGTAGTGCTGCCAGTCAAGTTTTCCCAGTGGGGCCACACGCTGCTAGCACTGCTCCTGCGCTTGCCCTCATTAAGGTAGCGGGTGAGCGGGAGCCTATCCCAGCTCTGTGGGGCAAGAGACACAATACAACCTGGACCGGTGGCCACTCAACTGCGGGGCTGTCTTAACCTAGCAAATATTTTGCACTCCTCAAATGTGTCCTCAGGTTGGAACACACCATAGTCCAGCGCCAACTTATTGCCTTTTGTTTGGTTTTGTCTGTTTATAGCCTGACATTTTTCAATTTGTCACGTTTTTGGTTCTTTTGCCGCTGATTCTCCTCAGTTTGTGTCTGACATTTTTACATTTTTGGTTTGCCAGACTTTTTTGGTTACATCTTTGTCATTGATTTCCACCGTAGGAGAGCTGTTCTGATGGCGGTGATGCAACCTGAATTAGAAAGCAACGCCGTCTTTTTTTGAATTCGTTTTTGACATTTTTTTGCTAGATGTTTCTCAGTTTTTGTTGCTGCATTTTGCTCAGATCTTTGTCAGTAATCTTTTGTCCACCTACAGCATCGACGTGACTTGAATTTTTACCCAACTACCATTTAGTACAGGTAACAAACCTAGTGCCTATTTGCTACTTTTTGGGGCTCCGTTTTTTTTTGGTCCTAATTCCATTAGTTTTTTGTGTGTGCCATAAGCGACACGTCCAGAAGTTGTAACGCACCGTAGTCAATCACTAACCTAACCTGCTTCAACAGTTAAGTCGTATTTCCAATAAACCTTTGTATGAAATACACTTGTAGGCCATAAATGTAAAATAAATGAAAAAACATAGTATGGCAGCAACGGAGAGTGCCTTTTTTTGAGCGTGAGCTCATATACTTACACTTTGTACCATTTGCAACCTCAAAACATCATGTCAGTTACTATCCTAAAGTGATGAACCCCTGTAGATAAAACCTAACTCCTATGCGAACCTTTTGTTGTCTTGTTCCTTTTCGCCATGTCAGCCTATCATGACTCACACCTTGTTTTGTCCGACCGCATTTCCAATCAGTATCCTACTAAATGCAAATAATAGCCTCCTGTTTCAATTTCAGGCGCAAGAGCTGACCCACCTTGGCTGTCATGAACATGAGGTTGTTGAGCACCATGGTGGTGGCTCGCGGAGAGCCCCATCCCTCCCCGTGTAGCCATCTTCGGCTGTTGACCATCATAATATCCCCGTCCTCGTCTTCCTCGCCACTGCCGGGGTCCTCCGGGCGCCGCGTGGCGGGCTTGAAGTCCACTAGCTCCACGTTGTTCATCCAGGGCAGGAGGTAGTGCAGCATCACCTGACGACCGCCAGGGTGTGCCGTTTGGATACGCTGGCTCACTTCTGCATGCCAAGGGACATGAATTGCTGAAAATAACTTGAGAACAAATCCAAACTCTCTCCAACTGTCTGAGAAGTATAATAATAAGTAAAAACACCGCCTCTTCCCTCACTCTGCGGGAGCATTATTATTATGTTACGATTCTGCTTGTTTTTCTTAAAACAATAACCAGTGAACACAGTTCGGTTATACAAATTGGACTAAGCCCGTTTGGTTGAAAATGCTTCTGTGCAGAAGCAACTGGTCAGCCATAAAGGTCATACAGTGAGTGCAGATACAGCACTCACTGTAGTAGTCTCACCACGCTGCACTATTTGCATATCTGTTCTTGACCAATAGTGGCCACTCATGCCAGAGTAGCATCTGCTCCATTTGCACACCGACTCAGGAGTATCCGCAACATTTGCACAATCAACATTGTCCCAGATTATCGTACTCCTCGCTTGAAGTCTCGGCGCCCTTTGCACGATGCTCATTGCAATACGAGTCATTCGAACTGCTCTAAGTGCGAGAGGACTCTGCATCTTTTTGCACAAATTAAAAATGTACCGGCATTACCTAGCAAACTAGCAAACCTTTACTGCTCAGTGACTGTCAATGTCAATGTCTTTACGTCTCCAAAGTGTTCTCTGTCAATTGACCGTCTGTTGTCGTACTCGAGCGGCTCCAATTACCGGAGACAAATTCCTCGTGTGTTTCTTGGACATACTCGGCAAATAAAGATGATTCTGATTCCGAGATTTCATTTCATATGTGACAGCCTATTGAGTTTGTTTTTTGTATTGCATCACTCACGGCTCTAAGGCCTTTCAAAAATAATTAGGGAAGTTGCTGTCGGCAACGTATCATGACATTTTAAACCATGACAGCATAAAAGAATTAGTGAATTTTTTTTAGCATATTAAATTACCAATTGAACATGGTTGTGGGCTGGTGTGGTGTTGATGTTGGTGCGCAACAGTACATGCTAGTAATATAAAGCCAAATACCAACTTGAAAGAAGAGGCGTTTGGTAACTCAAGCAAGATGCCATTTTTGGAATTTTCTCAAAAGTTGTCATTTTGGAGTTGCGAGTCTTCCGACTGACGGTGGCGAGTTATTTTATTTTTTTTTTTCAACCTGCACATTGTGCAAACAAACAGGAATTTTAAAGGTTATTTGAATTATGTTTGTTTAAAAAAAAAAAAAAAAAAAACCTTTAAAATGACAGACTTGTCTTTTTGGCAATGGACAAGCTGAAAGGTAGTAAACTCAAACAAGGTCTGAGGATTCAAATAATATCCAAACTATTTCTGATATGGCTCCTGTTAGGTAAAAGATACATTTTGACATCAATACAAAAACTAGCACCCTGCAAAGAGCAGTATTTGTAAGAGCTGCTGACCAGAGAAGATGGGTAACGTGAGCTCCGGGTAAGTCCTGGCCAGCTCCTCGGACAGCTGGTAGTACGACACGGAGTAGAGGTGCGGAAGTGGCGAGGGCGGCGTCAGTATCCCGTCCGTTCGCAGGATTTCCAACTTGTGGGCGTAGCGGAAGAACTTGGGTTCGAGCACCTGTGCATGTGCACAAAAACAAAAACCAAAACCTAACAACCCCAAAACAGAGCCATCACAACATAGATAAGAAGCAACTCGTATGTTCCATCTGCATGTGTTGCTAACGCTTGTGTTCAAATGTCATTTATTTAATGGTTTATAATAACTGCAACATTGATGCTAGTTCCATTAGCCTGTCTATAGAGTTTTGCATTGTTTGCTAGCATTAAGCTGTTTAAATACAATGTTGCACTTTTTTGGTTTTTAATGTTCAGTTTTACAGTAAAAAGGGAGTGACAACAAATGGCTGGAATAAAGTAACTTGTTTCTTTTTTGAAGAAATGTTCACCATTTTCTCACCTGTAAAAGTTGCATAGCCACCTCATAGATATCCCGGGAGGAGTCGGCGGCCTTGAACAGAATGAGGTTCAGCAGCACCACAGTATCAAACTGATAATCCCTGAGAGCAACGCAATCGAGCATAAGAGGAACAGCAAAGTGGAACAGCAACAAAAACCGTCCCCGCGTAAAAGGTGGGCTCGAGTGTCCAACCTGTTATGAAAGACGTTGGCGATGGCCCGGAAGCAGCCGGCAGCCACGCGACGGGAGCCCGTGTAGCAGCGGTCCACGGCCCAGAACATCAGGTTGCTCTGGTCCGGGTTCAACTCCAGCAGCAGCATCACCGCCTCACAGCCCAATTGGTGA